>NW_016957825.1:0-620 GCF_001483705.2 Eufriesea mexicana
TGGGAAAGTGCAGCAATTGTACTCTCGGCGCCTTATGCTGTGTTAGGTTACGTTTGGTTGGGTGAGGATAGGTGATGCTTGCAGAGGTTGTCTCTGACTTTTGTGCTTTACACTGCTACTCCTGGGATTTCTGTGATCTGCTGTGCTGTGGTATTTGCTGCTCGGCACTGTGGAGGTCAGCAACTGTGCTGTAGGGCGGTTAGGTGGAGCCTGGCTACGTTTGGGTATGCTACGTTTGGTTAGGTTACGCTAGGACAGCTTCGACTTTCATGCTGTGCACTGTTATGAGGTGGATTTCTACACTCTACTGTGATCCAGTTGGTTCCGCTTTGATCTGGGCAGGCCAGAAACTGTGGCCGCGGCGCCCTATGCAGGTTTAGGTTGCGTTCGGTTAGGTTAGGCTTGTTCGGGTTAAGCTGAGATATATTTCACTCTTGTGCTCTACGCTGCTACATGGTGGCTCTCTGCGCTCTACTGTGCCCCAGTATATTCTGCTTGGCTCAGGGGATGCCAGCAATAGTGGTCTCGGCGGGTTAGGTTAAGTTAGGTTACGCTTGATTATATTATGCTTTGATAGGTTAGGAGAGGATAGATTTGACCTATACGCTATAAACTGCTGT
>NW_016957826.1:0-254 GCF_001483705.2 Eufriesea mexicana
GCACATATCAGAGAACCGTAGATGGCAAAAGTCCACCGAATGGCAGTGTTTGCCACAAAAATCGAATCCATTCTAACCGAACTTGAACAAACGTGACATAAGCGAACGTAGCCTACCCTAACCAAACGTGCCGGGAACACTATTGCCGGCCTGCCCAGAGCCAAGCAGAAAATATTAGTACGCAGAAGAGCGCAAAGATCTGAGGATAGCCGTGTATAGCACAGACGTCTAAACAGCACCGAATAGCAGTGAAT
>NW_016957826.1:309-954 GCF_001483705.2 Eufriesea mexicana
ATAGCTCAATTTAACCTGACGAGAACACTATCGCTGGCCCCCACAGAGACAAGTAGAAGGCAATAGAGCGCAGTAGTGCGCAGAGGTCCACAGCATAGCAGTGTAAGGCACAAGAGTCGAAGTAGCATATCCTAACCTAGTCAAACGTAACGTACACAAACTTATCCTAGCGCAGCCTAACATGACGCAACAACAATTCCTTGTCTCCACAGAGAAAAGCGAATATACTAGAGCAATGTAGTTGTCAGGGATCAACCGCATTGCGGTCTAAAACGTAAAAGTCAAATACATTCTGACCGTACCTGACTCAACCTAACCTAACCAATCTTAGCACAACTCAATATAACCTGACGAAACCGCAGTTTCTGGCCTCCGCAGAGTCGAGCAGAACGTATCAGAGTAGCCTAGAGTGCAGTAATCCGTAAAAACTCAGTGTAGAGCACAAAAGTCATTGCTATCCAAACCTAACCCAGGTTAACGTAGCCTAACCGAACGTAACATAACTAAACCTTGCGAGCCGAGACCACCATTGCCGGCCTCCCCAGAAGCAAACAGGAATTAGATCATATTCGAGTGCAGATCCCCGCGGACAGCGGTATATAGTACGAAAACACAGCGTAGCATAAAAAACCCTAGTGTGTCGAG
>NW_016957827.1:0-656 GCF_001483705.2 Eufriesea mexicana
AAAACGTGCCGAGGCAGCTATTGCTGCCCTCCTCGGTGCCAAGCAGGACACACTAGAGCACAGTAGAGCGCAGAAATCCACCCAACAGCAGCGTAGAGCACAAACGGAGAAGTTATTCTGTCCAAACTCTGCCAAACCCAACCTCACCGAACGTAACTCGACACAGCATAACGTGCCGAGACCACTATTGCTGACCCAGCTAGTGCCATGCTGAAAATATTAGAGCACTGTAGGGCGCAAAAATCCACCTTATAACATAATATAGCACTAAATTCAACGCTATCCACTCCCAACCCATCCAATCGTAACATTATCAAGCGTAATCTGACCCAACCTAACGTGCCGCGAGCACTATTGCAGGCCACGACAGAGCCAATGAGTGCACTTTTGTTGGGAGTCGAACGAAGAAATTCATAGTATCGCAGTGTACATCAGAATAGTCAAAGCAACCCAAACCGAGCGCAAACAAACAGAACGTAGCTGAACATTGTCTAACTCTAACTAACGTGCCCATACCGCTATTGCTGGCCTCGTCAGAGCAGCTGGCCTCGTCAGAGCCAAGCAGAACATACTAGAGCACAGTAGATCTCAATTATCCACCGAACAACAGTGTATACTGTGTAAGCCGAAGCTATCCATGCCTTGCCCGAACTAAC
>NW_016957828.1:0-322 GCF_001483705.2 Eufriesea mexicana
CCATCCGTACGTCGAACCAAACATACATCCATACATTCATACACTCATCCACCCAGGCATCCACCCATCCATCCATACATCCATCCATCCATACATCCATTCATCCATAAATCCATCCATCCATACATCCATCCACCAATACAGTCACACATCCATACATACATCCATATATCCTCCCATCCATACAACCATCCATCCATCCATACATCCATCCATACATCCATCCATCCATACATCCATCCATGCGTACGGCCATCCATCCATGCGTCCATCCATCCATCCGCACATCCATCCAAAGTCCATACGTCCATCCATCCATATA
>NW_016957828.1:413-625 GCF_001483705.2 Eufriesea mexicana
CCATACATACATCCACACATACATGCATACGTCCATTCATATCTTCCCCCATATATCCACCATGCCTACGTCCATCTATCCATACACCCATCGTTCCGTACAACCGTACAAGCATACATACAGCCATCGGCACACTCAACCATCAGCACATCCACGCATACATACTTGCACGCACCCTAGCGTACACCCATCCATATATCCATCCATCCATT
>NW_016957829.1:0-887 GCF_001483705.2 Eufriesea mexicana
ATAACAGATTATAGATTTTGAATGGACCGATTCTCAGGCTAGTAGATGGCTGTACTTGTCATTTGATTGAACGCGTTATGCGATCTATTCACCAAGCTATAACAGATTATAGATGTTGCATAGACCTATTCTCTGGCATGTAGATGGCCGTACCTGCCATGGGATCGAATGCGTTAAGCGATCTATTCACCAAGCTATAACAGATTATAGATGTTGCATAGACCTATTCTCTGGCATGTAGATGGCCGTACCTGCCATGGGATCGAATGCGTTAAGCGATCTATTCACCAAGCTATAACAGATTATAGATGTTGCATAGACCTATTCTCTGGCATGTAGATGGCCGTACCTGCCATGGGATCGAATGCGTTAAGCGATCTATTCACCAAGCTATAACAGATTATAGATGTTGCATAGACCTATTCTCTGGCATGTAGATGGCCGTACCTGCCATGGGATCGAATGCGTTAAGCGATCTATTCACCAAGCTATAGCAGGTTATAGATATCGAATAGCCCTATTCTCTAGCAAGTAGATGTCTGTACTTGCTATTGGATTGTCGGCGTTGGGCGATGTATTCACCAAGCTATAACGGATTATAGATTTTGAATAGCCCTTTTCTCTGGCAAGTAGATGTCTGTACTTGCTATTGGATTGTCGGCGTTGGGCGATGTATTCACCAAGCTATAACGGATTATAGATTTTGAATAGACCTATTCTCTGGCAAGTAGATGACTGTACTTGCCATTGGATTGAAGGCGTTGGGTGATCTATTCGCCTAGCAATAACAGATTATAGATTTTCAATAGACCTATTCCCTGGCAAGTAGATGGCGGTACTTGCCATTGGATTGAACGCGTTAGGCGATCTATTCACCAAGCTATAAC
>NW_016957830.1:0-1133 GCF_001483705.2 Eufriesea mexicana
CTCTACTGTACTCTAGTATGTCCTGCTTGTCTCTGCGATGGCCAACAATAGTGGTCGCGGCACATAAGTTTGGGTTGTGTTACGCTTGGTTATGTTAGGTTTGTATAAGTTAAGAGTGGATTGCCTTGACTTTTGTGCTATAGTCTGCTATTCTTTGAATTCCTGAGCCCTGCAGCGCTCTAGTGCTTCCAGATTGGCTATGGGAAGGCCAGCAGCAGTGGCTTCTGCACGTTACGATGTGTCAGGTTACGTTCGGTTAGGTTGGGGTAGGCTAAGTTTTGTAATGATAGCTTTATCATTTGTCCTCTACACTGTTATTCCGTGGATTTCTGCGATCTACTGGACTCTAGTAAGTCCTGCTTGGCCCAGGGGGGGGGGGCAAAATAGCGATGTCGGCACGTTAGGTTGAGTCAAGCTGTGATTGGTTATGTTTTCTTGGATCGGGTTAGGCTTGTGTGGCTTCAACATTTGTGATATTCGCTGCGATTACATGGAATTCTGCGTTGTACTCTCAACTAATGTGTTCTGCTTCGCTCTTGTGAGGCCAGAAATAGTGGTCGCGGCACGATAGGTTGAGATAGGTTACGTTCTGTTATGTTACGATTGGTTAGCTTAGGAGAGGATGGCTTTGACCTTAGTGCTATGGTGTGCTGTTCGGATTTCGGCGCCCTGCAGTTCTCTAATGCTTTCAGCTTGGCTCTGATTCTGAGATGGCCAGTAATAGTGGCCTCGGAACGCTACGTCGGGTCAGGTTACGTTCGGTAAGGTTGGTTCAGGATAAGTTTGGACAGGATAGCTTTAAGTTTTGTGCTGTACACTGCTATCCATTGGACGCATGGGCTCTTCTGTGCTCTAGCATGCCCTGCTTGTCTCTGGGGAATGCAGAAAGTGTGGTCGCGGCTCGATAGTGTATGCTTGGATACGTTTGGTTATTTTACGATTCTTCAAGTTTGGAGAGGATAACTTGGTCTTTAGTCCTACAGTCTGTCATATAGTCTGTTATTATGTGAATTTTGCGCCCTACATTGCTCTAATATTTCCAGCTTGGCTCCGGAGAGGCCGGCAATAGAGGCCTCGGTACGTTATGTTTTGTCAGGTTACGTTCGGTTATGTTGTGTTATTCTAAGCTTTGT
>NW_016957831.1:0-614 GCF_001483705.2 Eufriesea mexicana
CACCACATTAGTCGAAAATGTCCATAAAATTGAACTTTCCAACCAGATTCTACTGCATTGCAACGGCTATAGCACTCCGGAAGGATCTTTCCTACTTATTTATGCAAGAAAGTTGACTCACCACGAAATTAGTCGAAAATGTCAATAAAATTGAATTTTCTGGCCAGGTTCTACTGCATTGCAATGGCTATAGCACGCCAAAAGCACCTTCCCTAATTATAATCTTTCCTACTTGCTTATGCAAGAAAGTTAACTCACCACGTTATTAGTCGAAAATGACAATAAAATTTAACTTTCCAGCCCGATTCTGCAGCATTGCAATGGCTATAGCGCGCCAAAAGGATCTTTCCTCCTTACTTATGCAAGGAAGTTGGCTCACCACGATATTAGTCTAAAAGGTCAATAAAATTGAACTTTACAGCCAGATTATATAGCATTCCAATGGTTATCGCTTGCCAACATAATCTTTCCTCCACGTTTATTCAAGAATGTTAGCTTACCACATTAGTCGAAAATGTCAATAAAATTGAAGTTTCCAACCAGATTCTACTGAATTGCAATGTCTATAGCACTCCAGAAGTGTCTTCCTCCTTATTTATCCAAGAAAGTATACT
>NW_016957832.1:0-1183 GCF_001483705.2 Eufriesea mexicana
GTGGCCGCTATTGCTGCCCTCCCCAGAGAGATTCAGAACAAATTAGTGGAGAGTAGAAGTCAGAAATGCATCCAAAGGCAGTGTATATCAGAAGAGTCAAAGCTACGTTAGACTAACACAAGCCAACAGGGCATATTCAAACATAGCCTAACTTAACCTAACGTGCCGGTCGGCTATATCTGCCCCCCCCCCACAGGGCCAAGCAGGACATACTAGGACACAGTAGGGCGCAGATGTTCTCATAACAGGAGACTATAGCACAAAAGCCAAAGCAATGCTCTCCCAACCTAACCAATTGTAACATAACCGAACGTAACGTACCTCAACATAAAGTGCCGCGACCACAAATGCAGGCCTTCGCAGAGCCAAGCAGAAAACATTAGTGCAGAGTAAAAGGCAGAAATCCATAGAATAATGGTGTACGTCAGAATGTGAGAGGTACGCAAGCCTTACCCATACCATCAGAAATTAACCGAACATAACCTAACTCAACCTAACGTGCCGAGACAATTACTACTGCCCTCTCCCCAGCTCCAAGCAGGACATGCTGGAGCGTAGTACAGAGCAGAAATCCACCGAATAGCAATGTACAGCACAAAAGCTGAAGATACATTTGTCAAACTTAGCCTGACACAACCTAACCGAACGTAGAATGACTCATCAAACGTGCCGAAGCCACTATTGCTGACCTTGCCATAGCCAAGCAGAAGAGGTTAGAGCTCTGTAGAGCGCAGAAGTCCAACGTATATAAGTGTACATCTCAAAAGTTAAAGCTATCCTGACGTAACTTTGCCTGACCTAACCTAACCGAACGTAACGTGTTCCAACACAGCGTGCAGAGAACACTGCTGCAGTCGTTCCCAGAGCAAAGCTGAAAGCATTAGTGCACTTTAGGACGCAGAAGTCCATCTAATAGCAGACTATAGCGCTAGGGTCAAACCACCTCCCCTAGCCTAACTAATCGTGACATAACCAAACGTAACCTAACTCAAACCAACGCGCCGCGGCCACTATTCCTGGACTCCACAGAGCCAAGCAGAATGTAGTGGAGCACAGTGGAGCGCAGAAATCCACCGGACAATAGTGTGTAGCACGAAAGTCGTAGCTATACTTACCGAAGCGAGCCTAACCTAACATAAGGAAACGTAACCTAACTCAACCTGACGTGCCAAGGCCAATGTTG
>NW_016957833.1:0-357 GCF_001483705.2 Eufriesea mexicana
ACCAATCGTGACATACCCAAAAGTGACGCAAATCAGCCTAACGTGCCGCGGCTCCTATTGCTGCCCTCCCCAGCTGTGAGAAAAGCGCGTTAGAGCAATGTAGAGCACAGAAATGAACCGAATATGTGTGCATAGCACAACGATCATAGCTGCCCGCCCTAACTAAAGCAAACGTAACGAAACCTAGCGAAACCAAACAAAACCTAGCGTGCCGAGACCTCTACTGCTGGCCATACCAGTGCCAGGCAGAACATATTAGAGCACAGTAGAACGCAGAAATCCAACGAATAGCTGTGTGTAACACAAAAGTCAAAGCTATCCTATACTAACCTAACCAAACGTGACGTAACCGAAAGT
>NW_016957833.1:445-742 GCF_001483705.2 Eufriesea mexicana
GCGCAGAAATCCGTATGATCGCAGTGTACAGCAAAAAGGTAAAAGCTACCCTGTTCTAACCGAACCATACGTAATATAGTCGAACGTAATCGAATTCATCCTAACTACTAGAGCAAAGCAGAGCGCGCAGATCCACCGAATAGCAGTGTATTACACAAAATTCATACCTACCCTACCCAAACCTACCCTATCCTGATCGTAACTTAACCAAACTTTCCATAACTCAACCTAGCTTGCCGAGACCATTATTGCTGGCTTCCCCAGAGCAGAGCAGAACATATTAGAGGACAGCAGAGC
>NW_016957834.1:0-231 GCF_001483705.2 Eufriesea mexicana
AATTTACTCACTGATGTTGAAAATTCCAAAGCTAGTCTACAGTAATCAATGCATTTTACGGTCGTGGCCAGGGATATTAACAGTTTGCAGTACTGTACACTGTACATCCATCAACAGATCATTCTATCCCCTAGATTAACATGTTCAATGATGATTTAGTACTCATTACAAATATAGAATGTCAAAAGACACACCCATTATCGCTCCAGTCATTAACAATTGTGGAAACAG
>NW_016957835.1:0-245 GCF_001483705.2 Eufriesea mexicana
TATAACTTATGTGCTGTTCACTGCTATTCGGTAGATTGCTGCGCTCTAATGTGCACTAATGTGCTCTGCGTGGCTCTTAGGATGCCAGCAATATTGGTCCCGACAGGTTCTGTCGAGTTACACTACGTTTGGGTAGGTTATGAGTGGTCAGGTTTGGTCAGGGTATGTTTGACTTTTTTGCTATACACTGCTCTTCGGAGGATTTCTGCTCTCAAGTGTGCTCTAACGTTTTCCGCTTGGCTCTG
>NW_016957836.1:0-832 GCF_001483705.2 Eufriesea mexicana
CCCTGGGGAGGCCAGCAAACCCAGTGTATGCGCGATAGGTTGAGTACAGTTAGGTTTGGCAAGAAGGGCTTAGGTTAATTTCCGTTTGGGTAGGTTTTGACTTTCGTGCTATACACGGTTTTCGTTTTACTTCTGCGTTCTGCTCTGCTATACTATATTCTGCTTGGCCCTTGCGCGGCCAGCAATGGTGGCCGTTGCACGTTGGGTTAGGTCACGTTACGTTTGGCAACGTGAGCATTCCCTATGGAAGGATAGGATGGATTTTACTACTACGATATACGCTGCCATTAGGTGGACTTTTGCGCCCTGCGGCGCTCTAACATTGTCTGCTTTGCTTTGCGGAGGACAGAAATGGTCGTCTGGAAAAATAGGTTGAGATATGTTACGCTTGGTTACGTTACGTTAGGTTTGGCCAGGTTAGGATGGATTTGACTTCTGTGCTGTACACTGCTATTGGGTGCATTTCTGTGCTGCACTGTGCTCTAGTATGTTCTGCTTGGCTCTGCTGAGAGCAGCATTATTGTTCTCGGCACTCTAGCTTCAGTTCGGCTACGTTTGGCCATATTACGATTGGTTAGGTAAGTATATGGTAGTTTTGACTTTTGCGCTGTACAGAGCCATTCCGTGGATTTCTGCGCTCCACTGCGCTATAGTATGTTCTGCTTGGCTTTGTGGAGGATGGCAGTTCTGTTCTCGGTACGTTATGTTTAGTTATGCTACGCTTTGTTATCCTAGGTTAGTTAAGATAAGGCTTGAATATCTTTGACTTTTGTGCTATACAATGCAATGCGGCGTGTTTCTGCGCTCTAATGTTCTTTAGCATATTCTGCTT
>NW_016957837.1:0-629 GCF_001483705.2 Eufriesea mexicana
TCCAACAGAATCTTTCCTACTTACTTATGTAAGAAAGTTAGCTCACAGCGATATTAGTCGATAATGTCAATAAAATAGAATTTTCCTGCCAGATTCTATAGCATTGGAATGGGTGTAGCACGCCAATGGTATCTTTCCTCCTTATTTATGCAAAAAAGTTAGCTCACAACAATATTGTTCGAAAATGTCAATAAAATTGAATTTTCCGGGATGTTTCTATAGCATTGCAATGCCTATGGCACGTCAATAGAATCTTTCCACCTTATTTATGCAAGAAAGTTAGCTCACCACGATATTAGTCGAAAATGTCAATAAAATTGAATTTTCCAGGAAGATTCTAAAGCACAGCTAAGCCTCTAGGACTCCAGCGGTATCTCTCCTCCTTACTTATGTAAGAAAGTTAGCTCACAGCGATATTAGTGGATAATGTCAATAAAATAGATTTTCCCATCCAGATTCTATTGCATTGCAATGGCAATAGCACGCCAATAGAATCTTTCAACCTTATTTATGCAAGAACAGTTGCTCACTACAATATTAGTCGAAGATGTCAGTAAAATTGAAGCTTCCAGCCAGATTACAGAGCATTGCAGTGGCTATAGCACGACAATAGGACCTTTCCTCCTTAT
>NW_016957838.1:0-10335 GCF_001483705.2 Eufriesea mexicana
CGCGGCACGTTAGCATGAGTTATGCTACGTTTGGTTAAGATACGTTACCTTTGTTATGTTTGGTTATCTTTCGTGGCATACACTGTTACTCGGTAGACATGCGCGCTCTGGTGTGCTCCAATATACTTTGCTCGACGCCGGGACGGCCGGCAATAGGATTCGCCGCACCTTAAGTTCAGTCTGTCTACGTTTGATTACGTTGGGTTAGGTTAGATTAGTTTAGGATAGCTCCGACTTTTGTGCTATACACTGCAGTTTGGTGGCTTTCTGCGCTCTGCTGTGCTGTACTATATTCGGCTTGCTTCTTCGGAGGCCAGCAATAGTGGCCCAGGAACGTTGGGTTTTGTTAGGATACGTTTGGTTGTATTAAGTTTGGATAGGTTACGATACGATAAAGGTCATTTCTGCGCTATACACTGCTATCAGGAGGATTTCTGCGCTCTACGATCTACTATGCTCTGCTCGGCGCTGGGGGGACAGTAATAGTGGTTTCTCCACATACTGTTGCGTTAGGCTACGATAAATTATGTTGCGCTTGGATATGTTAGGATAGGATAGCATAGACTTTTGTGCTATACATTGCTGTCCGGTGGATTTCTGCGCATTACATTGCTATACTATACCCTGCTCGATTATGGAGAGGCCAGTTATAGTGATCTCTGAACTTTAGGTTGATCTAGGCAACGTTTGGTTCTGATATGCTATGCTGGGATATGTTTGGGTAGCCTCGGCTTACGTGGTGTACACTGTTGTTCGGTGGACTTCTGCGTTCTACTGTCGTCTAGTATATTCCGCTTGGCACTTTGGAGGTGGACAATAATGGTATCGGCGCGTAAGTTTGGGTTAAGCTGTGTTCGGTTGTGTCACGTTTGGCTATGTTAGGATTGGGTTGCTCCGACTATGGTGATATGCACAGCCATCCTATGGTTTCCTGCGCTTCACTTTCCTCTAATATGTTGGGCTTGTCCCTTGGGAGGCCAGACATATCGGTCACGGCACGTTAAGTTGTGTTAGTTTACGTTTGCATTGATTAGGTTTCGTTTGGTTAGGTTGCGATAACCATGACTTTTGTGCTACTCTCGGCAATTCTATGGACTTCTGCTGCATATTGTGCGCTACCACACTCTGCCGGTATCCGGGGACGCCAGGAATAGTGGCAGCGGCACGTTAGGTTGAGTAATGTTACGTTTGGCTAGGTAATGCTTGGCCAGGTTAGGATGGGATCGATTTGACTTTTGACTGTACACAACTGTGCGGTGGATTTCTCCGATCTACAGCGCTCATATGTGTTCTGCTTGGCTCTACGGTGGCCAGGAGTAGCGGTTTCGGCACGATGGGTTGAGTTATGTTACGAATGGCCTGGCTAGGTTTGGAAAGGTTTGGACAGGATATGTTCGACTTTTGTGCAATGCACCACTATTCGGTCGATATCTGCGGTCTGCATTACTCTACCAGCATCTGCATGCCTCTGGGGATGCCAGCAATAACGGTCGTCGCGCGTTTGGTTGAGCTACGTTAAGTTCGGTTATGTTAGGCTAGGCTAGGTTTGGCCAGGATAGCTCGGACTTTTGCGCTATACACTGCCATTCGGTGGACGTCTGCGCTCCACTGTGCTATAATAGGCTCTGCTTGGCCATGGGCAGGACAGCAATTGTGGTCTCGGCACGTTAGGTTGAGTTAGGCTACGCTTGGTTAGGTCACGTTTGGTTTGGTTGTGATAGGATAGCTTCTACTTTTGTGCTGTACACTGTTATACGGTGGATTTCTGCTCTCTAGATTGCTGTACTATAATCCGCTCGACTGGCGGGCTGCGAGGAATAGTGGTCGTGGCACGTTAGGTTGATTTATGTTACGTTTGGTTAGGTTGGGTTACGTTAGGATTGGTTAGGGTAGCTTTGACTTGCGTGCTATACACTGTTATTCGGTAGGTTCCTGCCGACCACTGTTCTCCACCCTAATCCGCTAGGACTAGTGGAGGCCAGCAATTGCGGTCACGGCACGTTACGTTAAGTATGCCTACGATAGGATAGGTTATGTTAGTTTGGGTTGGGTTTGGATATTTCTGACTTTCCTGCTGTAAACTGCGATCCTGTGGATTTCTGCGACCTACTCTCCTCTAATATGTTGTGCTTGTCTCCGTGGACGCCAGGAATGGTGCTGTCCGCACGTTAGGTTCGCTATGTAACGATTTGTTAGGTTATGTTCGGCAGAGTTTGGCTGAGACAGTCTTGACTTTCATGCTGTACACTGCCATTCGGACAATTTCAGCGCTCTACATTGCTCTGCTATACTATGGTTAGCTATCGTGAACCCAGCAGTAGCGGTCGTGTCACGTAGGTTTGGACATCGTTACGTACGCTTGTCTTGCGTTTGGTAAGGATAGGATAGGATTGCTTTGTCTTCCGTGCTATACACTTGTGTTGAGTGGATTTCCGGGCACTACTGAGCTCTGGTATATTCTGCTTGGCTCTGGGGAGGCCAGCAAGTATGGCCTCGACACGCTAGGCTGTGGTAGGTTACGGTAGGCTTGGCTAGGTTAGGACATGTTTGGTTAGGGTAGCCTTGTCTTTTGTGCTGTACACAGCAACTCGGCCGATATCTGTGCCCTGCATTGCTCTACCAGCGTCTGCTTGTATCTGTGGAGGCCGGCAACTGCGGTCGTGGCATGTTTGGTTGAGATAGGTCACGTTTGGTTAGGTTAGGTTAGGTAAAATTTGGATAGGATGGCTTTGATTCCTGTGCTATATACTGCTATACGGTCTATATCTGCGTTCTGCATTGCCGTAATAGCATCTGCTTGTCTCTGGAGAGGCCAGCAATTGTGGTCGTGGCGCGATCGGTTGAGTTAGGTTACACTCTGTTAGGTTAGGTTATGTTAAGTTTTGTTTGGATGTCTCCGACTTTTGCGCTATACACTGCTATTCGGTGGATTCCTGCTCTCTCATTCAATCTGATACTCCCTGCGTTGATCAGGGAATGCTTGAAGTGGTGGCCGCGGCGCAATACGTTGTGTTATGCTACGCTTGGTTACGAGAGGTTTATTTCGGTCTGATTTGGATATGTTTGACATTCGTGCTATGCACTGCCATTCTGTGAACGTCTGCGCTCTCCTCTCCTCTAATATGCCCTACTCTCGATGGAAAGACCAGCAATTGTGTGCTAGGTGCGATAGTTCGGTATTGGTCACGTTTGATTAGGCCATGTTAGGCAAGGTTATGTAAGGATATCCCTTACTTTTTTGTAATACACTGCTATTCGGACGCTTCCAACGTCCTGCATTGCTCTGCTATAATCTGCACAGCTTTCGTGTGGCCAGCAATTGCTTTCGGGGCACATCAGGTTCTGTTACGTTACGTACGCTTGTGTTACGATTGGTTAGGTTAAGAGAGGGTACCTTTGACTTTCGTACTACACACCGCTATTCGAAGGACTTCTACACTCTACATTGCTCTACTGCTCTCTGCTCGAAACAGGGGAAGCCAGTAATTGTGTTCTCGGCGTATTAGGTTGAGCTAGGCTACGTTTGGTTAGGTTACGATTGTTTGGTTTGCGTTTGGATTGCTTCGACTTTTGTGCCACACGCTGCAATGCAGTGGATTACTGCGCTCGTCTGCGCCCTGGTATATTCTGCTTGGCTTTGGAGAGGCCAGCAATGGCAGTCGAGCCACGATATGGTGATTAAGCGTACGTTAGGTTATGCTACGTTTGTTTCGGTTATGAGAAGGACGCTTTGAGTTTTTTGCTACACACGGCTGTTCGGTGGGTTCCTGCTCTCCACTCTTCTCTAATATGCTTCGCTCGGCTCTGGGGAGGCCAGCGATACTGGTATCGGCACGTTAGGTTGAGATATGCTACGTTTGATTGGGTTAAGATTGTTATTGTTAGGTTCGGATAGCAGCGCCCTACAGTGCTCTAGTATATTTTGCTTGGCTATGGGGATGCCAGCAGTATTGGTCTCTGCAGGTTAGTCTGAGCTACGCTGCGTATGGTTATGCTACGCTTGGTTAGGTTAGGAGAGGGTAGCTTTAACTTTTGTACTTTACACTGCTATTCGGCACACTCCTGCGCCCTACGTTGCTCCTCCATGCTCTATTCGTCTCTTGCGAGACCAGCAGTGGCGTTCGTGGCTCGATAGGTTGAGTTAGACTACGTTTGCAAATGTTACGGTTGGTTAGGGTAGGATAGGGTAGCTTCGAGTTTTGTGCTATAGACCGATATTCGGAGGATTTCTACGGTCTACATTCATCTGCCGCACTCTGCACGACCCTGGGGGGCCAGTAATTGTGGCCTCTGCACGTTAGCTTGAGTTAGGTCATGTTTGGTTAGTTTATGTTTGTTTTGGTTAGGTACGGATAGCTTTGACTCATGTGCTTTACACTGCTATACGTTGAGTTTCTGCGCTATTGATTACCCAGCTATACTCTGCTCGATCCTCGGGATCCGAACAATAGCGGTATGGCTCGTTATCTTGTGTTAGGTTACGTTTGGCTATGATAGGTTGGAATAAGTTTGGCTTTGGTAGCTTTGTTCCGTCGATTCCTGCCCTCCACCTTGCTCTACTCCAGTATGCTAGACCCTGTGGAGGAATGAAATAGTGGTCGCGGCACGTGACGTTTAGTTTGGCCACGGTCGGTTAGGTTATTTTAGTCTGGGTTAGGTTCGGATATCTTCGACTTTTCCGCCCTACACTGCGATCATATGGATTTTTGCGCCCCCACTCCTCATATATATTCTGCTTGGCTCTGGCGGTGCAGCAATATTGGTGACGGCACGATAGGTTGTGTTTGGTTACGTTTGGAAGTGTGAAGGCTGGTTAGGTTACGATTGGTTACATTGACTTTTGCGCTATACACTACTTTTCGGGGTATTTCTCCGCTATACTGCACTCTAATAAGCCCTGTTTAGTTCGGCGGGGGGGGGCAGATATAGTGGCCGCGACCCATTATGTTGTGTTAGGTAACGTTTGGTTCGGTTATGTTAGGCTTGGTTTGGTTCGGATAGAGTTGAGTTTTGCGCTTTACACTGCTATTCGGTGGTCTTCCGCGCACTTCGTTGCTCTACTATACTCTACTCCACTCTTGAGATGCCAGCAACGGCGGTCGTGGCACTATAGGTTGTCTTATGTAGCGTTTGGATAAGTTAGGTTAGGGTAGGTTTGGTTGGGATGTACTTGGCTTTTGTGATGTAACCTGCTACCTGGTGCATTTCTGCACTTTGCGGTGCTCTAGTATACACTGCTTTGCTCTGGGGAGGTCAGCAACAGAGGTCTGGGCACGCTAGGTTGGGTTAGGTTACGTCCGGTTATGCAATGTTTGGTTATGTTATTCCAGAATAGCTTTGACATTCGTGGTATACACTGCTATTCGGTGGATTTCTGTGCCGTCCTTTGGTCTGATATTATCTGTTTTGCTCTGGGGAGGTCAGAAATTTCGGCCGCGGCGCGTTACGTCCAGTTATGTTACGTTTGCTTGCGTTACGTTTTGTTAGGTTAGTATAGGTAAACTTTTACTTTTATGCTACACACTGCTATTCGGTGGACTTCTAGGCTTCTCGTTGCTGTACTATAATCTACTCGACTCTGGGGCGCCACCAACGGCGGTCGTGGCACGATAGTTTGGGTTAGGTTGCGCTTGGCTAGTGTATGTTAGCGAAGGTAAGGTATGTATAGCTTTGAATTCTCAGCTATACCCAGCGGTTTTACGAATTTCCTCGCCCCACTCTCCTCTGATATGTTCTGTATGGGCCTGGGAGGCCAGCAATAGTGGTCCAGGCACTTTGGGCTGAGTCAGCTTACGTTTGGTTAGGTTAGGTTTGGCTAGGTTAGGACGGGATAGATTGAGCTTTTGTGCTCTACACTGCTATTCTGTGGATTTCTGCTTTCTGCTGAGCTCTAATATGCTCTGCTCGTCTTTGGCGATGACAGCAGCATTGGCCGGCAATGATGTCCGCGGCACGTACGGCTGAGTTACGTTACGTTTGCTTTGGTTACGTTAGGACAAGTTTGGTTGGATAGGCTATGTCTTTTGTGCTGTTTACCGGTATAGGGTGGATTCTTGCGCTCTACTGAGCTCTAGTATATTCTGCTTGGCTTTTCGGAAGTCAGCCGTTGTGGTATCGGAAAGTTACGCTGTGGTACGTTGCGTATGGCTATGTTACGTTTGGTTAGTGTAGGAGAGTATAGCTTATGCTATTGTGCTATACACTGCTGTTCGGCGTGTTTCTGCGCTCTACATTATTCTGCTAAGCTCGTGTCGACTCCCTGGAGGCCAGCAATATTGGTCGCGGCACGTTGCGTCTTGCTAGGCTACGTTAGTTTACGTGAGGTTAGGTTAGGATATCCTTGAGTTTTGCGCTACACACTGCAATGCGCTCGATTCGCTGTAGTATTCTCTGCGCGACTCTGGGGATGCCAAGAATGGCGGTATCGGCTCGATTGGTATAGATATCCTCCGCTTGATTAGGATAGGTTATGTCAGGCTACCTTAGGATATCTTTGATTTTTGTCTGATACACTGCTGTATCGTGGCTTTCTGCGCTCTACTATGCTCTGGTACTTTCTGCCTTGCTCCGGGGAATCCAGCAATAGTTGCCTCAGCACGTCAGCTTAAGTTAGGTTGCGTTTGGTTATATTAAGTTTGTTTGGGTTAGGATAAGGTAGATATGACTTTCGTGGGACACACTGATATTCGGTGGATTCCTACCATCTACTGTGCTCTACTGTATTCTGCTTGGCCGCCGTGAGTCCAGCAACAGTGGTCGCGTCACGATATGTTTGGTCAGACTGTGTTTGGCTAGGTCCCGTTGTTTTGGGTTTGGAATGGGTTGCTTAGACTTTTACGATGTGCACTGGGATTCTATGGATTTCTGCCTTCCACTGTCCAATCATATGTTCTTCCTCTATCTGGGGAGGCCAGCAATGTTGTTCGCGGCACGTTTGGTTGTGTCAGGTTACGCTGTGCTTGGTTAGGTTAGGTTGAGTTTGGTTTTGGTGGTTATGACGTTTGCGCTATACACTGCTATTCGGTGGACTTATGCGCTCTTCTACGCTGCAGTATACTCCGCTTGGCTATTGGGAGGCCGCCAGTAGTGCTCTCGGCACGTTAGGCTGAGTTACGTTGCGTTTTGATATGTTAAGTTTGGTTAGGTTAGGATAGGATGGCTGTGACTTTCGTTCCATACACTGCTATTAGGCGGATTTCTGCGCTCTACACTGCTCTAATATACCCTGCTTGGCTCCAGGAGGGACAGCAACACTAGTCCCGTCACTTCATGTTGAGTTATACAACGTTCGGTTTGGATAGGTTAAGACAGGTTTGGTGAGGGTGGCTTCCACTTTTCTGCTATGCGCTGCACTGCGGTGGCATACTGCGCTCTTCTGTACTGTAATACATTCTGCTTGGTTTCGGGGAGGCTGGTAATAGTGGTATCGGCTGGTTGGGTCTAATTATTGTACGTATGGTTAGGTTAGGTTGCGTATGGTTATGTTAGGAAATCTTTGACCTTTGTGCTATATATTGCAGCTTGGTGGTTTTCTGCTCTCTACTGTGCTCTAGTATATTCTGCTTGACTATGTGGTAGCCAGAAGTAGTGCTCCCGGCGTGTTGGTCTGAGTTATGTTGCGTTTGTTTTTTTTACGTTTGGTGTGGTTAGGATATGATAGCCCAGACTTTTCTGCTATACACCGCTGTTCGGTGTATGTCTGCGCTGTACAGCGGTATACTATGCTCTGCTCGTCTCTCGGGAGGCCAGCAATAGTTGTCGCGGCACATTAGGTCATGTTAGGGTACGTTCGGTCGGGTTAGGTTACGTTGGGTTAGGTTAGGATAGCTTTGGCTTTCGTTGGTATAATCTGTTGTTCGGTGGATTTCTGCGCACCACTGTGCCATAGTATGTACTGCTTGGCTCTGGGGAGGCCAGATATAGTGGTTTCGGGACGTTAGGTTGAGATGCATGCCCGTTGCTTATGTTAAGTCTGATTAGGTTATGGTATGATAGCTTTGACTCTCATGCTGTACACCGCTACTCGGTGGACTCCTGTGCTCTACATTACCCTAATGTGATCTGCTTGGCTCTGGGCAGGGCAGCAAGTGTGGTCTCGGCGCGTTAGAATGAGTTATGTTACGTTTGATTGCGTTACGTTTGCCTTGGTTAGGATAGGATAGCTTTGACCTTTGTGCTATATACTGCTTCAAGGTGAATTTCTGCGCTCCGCTGAGCTCTAGTATTCTCTGCTTGGCGTTGGAGAGGCCAGCAATAGGGTCCTCGGCACGTTAGATTGAGCTAGGATGCGTTTGGTTAGGCTACGTTTGGTTAGGTTAGGATACGATAGCTTTGACTTCTGTGATATACACCGCTCTTCGGAGGATTTCTGCGCTTTACTGTTGTCTAATATGCTCTGCTTGGCGCTGTCGATGCCAGCAATGGATGTCACGGCTCGTTAGGCTTATTTGCGCTTCGCTTGGCTATGTTAGGTTATGTCGGGTTAGGTAGCTTTATGTCTGACTATTGTGCTTTGCACTTAAGTGCGGAGGGTATCGGTACTCTCGCGTGCTCCATTATATTCTGTTTTGCTCTGATAATGTCAGCAAAAGTGATCTAGGCACTTTAAGTAGGGTATGGTTTCGCTTGGCTATATTCTGCTTGGCTACGATAGGCTAGGATAGCTACGACTTTTTCGCTGTACACTGCTATTCGGTGGATTTCTACGCTCTACCCTCCTCTAATATCTTCTGCATGGCTCTGAAGAGGCCAGCTATATTATTCTAGGCACGTTAGGCTTTGTTACGTTTTGTTTGGTTATGTTACGTTTGGTTATGTTAGGATAGGATATCTTTGACCTTTGTGCTATAAGCTGCTATTCGGTGAATTTCTGCGCGCTTCGTTGTTCTACTATTCCCCACTCGTCTTTGGAAAGGCCAACAGCGGCTGCCGTGGCACGGTAGGTTTGGTTTGGTTACGCTTTGTTAGATTAGGTTAGGTTAGGTTGGTCAGTGTGGCCTTGTCTTTTCTGCTATACACTGCTATTCGGCCTATATCTGTGAAGTGCAGCGCTCTACTAGCATCAGCTTGTCTCTGTAGATGCCAGCAATATCGGTCGAGGCATGTTTGGTTTTGTTAGGTTAAGCTTCGTTAGTTGTGGTAAGACTAAGTTCGGTTAGTATGGCTTTGAGCTTTGAGCTATACACAGCTATTTGGTGGGCTCCCTCTCTCTACTGTGCTCTAGTTCATTCTGCTTCGCTATGGGGATGCCAGCTATATTTTTCTCGGCACGCTGGTCCGAGATATGTTGAGTTCGGTTATGTTACGTTTGGCTATGTTAGGATAGGATATCTTCGACTTTTGTGCTGTACACTGCTATTCGGTGCATTTCAGCGCTGTAAATTGCTCTACTGTACTCTGCTCGACACTCGGGAGGCCAGAAAGTGTGGTCGCCGCACGTTAGTATCAGCTAGGTTACGTTCGGTTAGGAAGGTTTCGTTGTGTTAGGTTAGGATTGCTCTGGTATTTGTGCTGCACAATGTCATTCTATGTCCTTCTGCGATCTTCTATGCGCAACTGCACTCTGCTTGTCTCTGTGGACGCCAGGAATTGTGCTGACGGCACGTTAGGTTGAGTTATGTCACGTTTGGCTAGGTTAGGTTTGGTAAGGCTTGGACAGGGTAGCATCGACTTCTGCCTTATATACTGCTATTCGAATGATTTCAGCGTTCTACATTGCTCTGCTTTACCCTGCTTAGATATTGTGAGGCCAGCAATGGCGGTCGTGGCACGTTAGTTTGTGCTACGTTACTTTTGCTTATGTTACGTTTTGATAGGTGAGGGACGAGTTGCTTCGGCTTTTGCGCTATACACTGCTATCCTGTGGATTTTTGAGCCATACTCTGATCAAATATGCTCCGCTTGGCACCGGGGAGTCCAGCAAAAGTGGTCTCGGCATGTTTGAACGAGACAGGCTGCGTTTGGTTAGGTTACGTATGGCTAGGTTAGGACAGGGTGGCTTCGCTGCTGCGCTGTACACCGCAATTCTGTGGACTTCTGAGCTTTACTTTTCTCTAATATGCACTGCTTGGCGATATGGAAGCCAGCAATGGTGGTCTCGGCACGTTAGGTAGAATTAGGATTCGCTTGGGTAGGTCAGGCTATGCCAGGTTACGTTCCGTTATGTCTGACTTTTGTGCTTTGCACCTCATTGCGGCTGATCTCGGCGCTCTCCCTTGCCCTAGTATGTTCTGCATTGCCCTGGGGAGGTCAGCAACAGTGCCCTAGGCACGATAAGCTGATTTACGTTACGTTTGGCTGTATTACGTTTGGTAATGTTAGGCTAAGGTAGCTATG
>NW_016957838.1:13051-13910 GCF_001483705.2 Eufriesea mexicana
TGTCAGTTTGCTTTTGATTAGGTTGCGTTTGTGTAGGTTATGTTACGATATTTCCGACTTCTGTACTGTACACTTCAATTCGGTGGACTTCTGCAGTCTACTGTGCACAAGTATGTTCTCCTTGTCTCTGGTGAGCGCAGCAATTGCGGTCGCGGCACGTTCGGCTGGGTCATGTTACGTTCGGTCATGCTAGGTTTGGTTAAGCTTGGTTAGGGTGGCTATGACGTTTGTGCCATGCACTGCTATTCGGCGGATTTCCAAGCTCTACTGTACTCTAGTATATTCTGCTTGGCTATGTGTAGGCAAGCAGTAGTGTTCTTGGCACATTAGTCTGAGATATGTTATGTTTGGTTGTGTTACGTTTCGTTTGGTTAGGATAGGATAGCTTAGACTTTTGTGCTATTAACTGCACTACGGTTGGTTTCCGGGCTCTACATTGCGCTACTATACCCTGCTCAGCTCCAGTGATGCCGGCAATTGTGGTCGCTGCACGTTAGATTGAGCTAAAATACGTTCGTTTGGGTTAGGTTAGGGTAGCTTCAGCTTTTGTGATATTCACTGTTATTCGTTGGATTCCTGCAATCTACTGTGCTCTAACATGTTCCGCTTGTCTCTGGGGAGGCCAGCGATAGCGGTCGTGGCACGTTCGGCTGGGTTATGTTACGTTCGGTTAGGCTAGGTTTGGATAGGATTGGTTCGGACAGCTTTGAATTTTTTGCTATACACTGCTACTGGGTCGGTTTCGGCGACCTACGTTGCTCTGCTATACTCTGCTTGGCTCTAGTGAGGCCAACAGTAGCGGCCGTGGCACCCCAGGCTGGGTTACCTTACGCTACGATATGTTAGCTTGGATCACGTT
>NW_016957839.1:0-1005 GCF_001483705.2 Eufriesea mexicana
TAGCTCAACAAGATATTAGTCGAAAATGCCATTGAATTTTATTTTCCAGTCAGATTCTACATCTTTCCGATGGCTATAGCACGTCAATAGAATATTACCCCCTTACTTATGCAGGAAGGATAGGCCACCACGAGATTAGTCGGAAATGCCAATAAGCTTGAACTTTCCAGCCAGATTCTATAGCATTGCAATGGCTATAGCACGTCAATAGAATATTACCCCCTTACTTATGCAGGAAGGATAGGCCACCACGAGATTAGTCGGAAATGCCAATAAGCTTGAACTTTCCAGCCAGATTCTATAGCACTGCAACGGGTATAGCACGCAAATACAATCTTTCCTGCTCATTTACGCAGAAAAGTTATCTCACCACGATATTACATGAAAATATTAATAAAATTGTATTTTCCATCCAGATTATATATCACTGCAATGGCTATAGCACGTCAACAGAATCTTTCCCGATTTTTATACAAGAAAGTTATCTCACCCCGACATTAGCCGAAACTGTCTACATAATTATATTTCCCAGGGAGATACTATGGCACTGCAACGGCTATAGCACGCACAACGGAATTTTTCCCCCTTATTTATGCAAGGAAGTTAGCTCACCACGATATTATGCGAAAATGTCAGTAAAATTGAATTTTTCAGCCAGACTCTATTGCAATGCAATGGCCATAGCACGCCAATAGAATATTTCATCCCTATTTATGACAGGAGCTTAGCTCACCGCGATGTTATCCGAAAATTTCAATAAAATTGAAATTTCCATCCAGATTCTATAGCATTGAAATGGCTATAGCACGCCAATAGAATCTTTTCTCCTTATTTATGCAAGAAAGCTAGCTCACCACGACGTTATTCAAAAATGTCAATAAAATTGTGTCTTCCTGCCTGATTCCATAGCATTGCAATGGCTATAGCGTGCCAATATTATCCTCCCTCCTCATTTATACAGAAAAGGCAGCTCACCACGATATTAGTCGAAAACGTCAATAAATT
>NW_016957840.1:0-607 GCF_001483705.2 Eufriesea mexicana
CCAACATGCACTTGCAATATGTATGCTGAAGTTACATTTGAAACACCTCTTTTCTTGAGCTTCACAGGCTACAGATCATTTTGATGATCTTGCTTTCCTGACAATCACCTGAGTTATGAGATTATCTATTCCCTCTCTTCTTTTTGCATTATTCCCAAACAGTTGAAAATACACAATCTGGCAATGTACATAAGATTTTAATTATGAACATAGTTTATTCTATTTTACGTCGTAATGCATGTAATTTGAAAATTTACCTGTCAGCCACACAGTATGGCTTACTATATCATGTTTTGCTGTTTTATATCCTTCTCATAGATATTGCTTAATTTTACCCATATCTCATAACTTGACGTACAGGTTGGTACATCAAGTAATGGTACCTTGCCTGTGATTGAAACCATCAAATTTTGTAATTACACATTGTTAACCAATCTCGTTTGCAGTTTCCTGCATTTCTTAGTTCTTTCATTACATGTCACTACAAATCTTAAGACCATAGCGTGAAGGCCACTCTAAATTTTCAAATATGATATCTATCTTAATCCTTTTATCTACTGATACTTCCAATTTTCTTCTCGAATTTTGTTTTCCGCGCTCAAACACG
>NW_016957841.1:0-950 GCF_001483705.2 Eufriesea mexicana
TTCACTGCTGATGTTTGCTCCAAGGCTATTCTAGGATAATGCATGCACACAACGGCTGCGGCTATAGACATTTACATTTCTGAGTACGGTACATAGTTCACCCACCAACAGATCACTTTTGCTGTTTTACTAGTCTCTCCACGGACGGTGCATATTCCACACAAGTTCTAGAACGAGATATGCAGATCCATTTTCCCTCGAGGAATTAGGAAATGACAACACAGTACTGAGTACAGCCTCCACCACAGTATTCTAGCCGTTGAATAACTTTGACCACTTATGATGAAAATTCCGTAGCGATTCCGGCACAATAATTGCATATTACGTATGAGGCTTTAGTTACTTCCAACTGAGAGTATGGTTGATACCACATCTACCAATATAGCACTGTAGTAATAGTTAAATTAAACTGATCAGTGATGATATAAGTTGCATAACATTTCTAGAAAGACAAAATGCATGTCCACTATTCCTTGAGTAATGAACAATTGACAACACACTACTGAGTACTCCCACCTTCACAGTAATGTAGCAGCTGGACCACTTTGTTTGTTGATAACGTAAATTCGATAGCGATTCTGGAATAACCTATGTATAATGCGGTTACGTCTAGTGATATTTACAGTTGACAGTACGGCATTTATTACATCGTCCAACAGATCACTGTTGCCGTTGGATTGATCTGTTCACTGATACCGTATATTCCACACCAATTCTGGAACAAGAAATGCAGATCCACCATCCTTCAAGAAATCAAACAATGATAACACGGAACTGATTACAGCCACCAGCACCGTATTGAAGCCGTTGAATTGCTTTGTCCACTGGCGATGTAAATTCCAAGTCAACTTCGCAGTAATTAATTTATATTATGTTTATATCTTGAGATACTTCAAATTGACCTTAGGGCACTTTCTAAATCTACCAATATATCACAGTAGCTGTTGGAT
>NW_016957842.1:0-2741 GCF_001483705.2 Eufriesea mexicana
CGCTATACTGTGCTCTAATATGCACTGCATGGCTGTGTGGAGGTCAGAGATTGCGGGCTCGGCCGGTTAGGTTGAGTTTGGTTCCGTTTGTTCAGGTTAGATTATGTTATTGTAGGGGAGCATAGCTTTGACCTTTGCGCCATACACGGCTATTGGGTGGATTTCTGCGCTCTACTGTGCCCTAACATTCCCTCTCTGAGGAAGCCAGCGATCGGGGTCTCGGCACAATAGTTTGATTTAGGCTATGTTTGGTTAGGTTACGTTAGGTTAGTTTCGGTTATGTTATGTTGGACATTTTTGCATTTCGCTGCTCTTTGCAGGCTTTATGCGCTCTACGGTGACACAGTATATACTATTTGACTCTAATGAGTCTAGCAATAGTGGTCACGGCACGTTAGGCTCTGTTAGGTAGCGTTTGGTTATATGACGTTTAGACAGGTTAGTTTAGGTTAGCTGTGACTATTGGGATATACACTGGTATTCGGCGTTCCCCTACGCTCTATATTGCTCCACAATACTCTACTAGGCTCTGGGGAGGCCAGTAATAGTGGCCCCGTCACGTTAGTTTAATTTATGCTGCGATTGATTATGTTGTGGTTGGCTAGGTTGGGAGGGGCTAGGTTTCACTGTTGCGCTGTACACTGTAATTCGGCGGATTCCTGCACTCTACTGTGCCCTTGTGTGTTCAGCTTGGCTCTGGGAAAGGCAGCAATACTGGTCTGGGCACAATATGTTGACTTAGGCTACGTGCCGTTAGGTTAGGTTAGGTCAGGTTAGGTTAGGTTATCTTTGACTTTTGCGCTTTACACTGCGAGGCGGCGGATTTCTGCGCCCTACTGCGATCTACTGCATTTTGGCAGTCTCCGTGGAAGTCAACGATAGTGGTCCAAGCACGTTATGTTGGGATAGGTTACGTTTGGCAGTGTTACGCTTGGTTAGGTTAGCCAGGGTAGCTATGCCTTTTGTGCTTGACATTACTATTAGGTGGACTTCCACGCTCCATATTACCCTATACATACTCTACTCGAATGTGGGGTGGCCAGAAGTAACGCCCCCGTCAAGTTAGGTTGAGTTAGACTACGTTTGGTTAGGTTGCGGTTGTTTTTGTTAGGTTAGGATAGCTTAGACTTTCATGGTACCCACGGTTATTCTCTGGACTTGTGCGCCCTGCTGCGTTCTACTGTAATCTGCTTGGCCCTGGGGCGTCCATCAATAGTGGTCGCGGTTCGGTACGTTGAGTTGGGCTTCGTTTGGCTTGGCTATGTTGCGTCAGGTAAGGTTTGGGTATCTTCGACGTCTGTGCCACTCGCTACTCTTTGGAGGCCTTCTGCGCTCTGCTGTGCTCTAGTATATTATACTTGGCTCTGGGGAATCCAGTAACAGCGGACTCGGCACGTGAGTCTAAGTCAGGCTGCGTTTGATTATATCACGTTTGGACCGGTTAGGAAAGGGTAGCTATGACTCTTGTGCTGTGCACCGCTATTCGTCGCATTTCTACGCTCTACATTGCTCTACTATACTCCGCTCGGCGGTTGGTAGGCCAGTAATAGGGATTCCGGCGAGTTAGTTTATTTAGGCTACGCTTCATTATGCTACGTCTGGTTAGGGTAGGAGAAGTTAGCATTGATTTTTGTGCTATATGCGGCTACTCGGTAGGCTTGAGCGCTATGCTGTGCTCTAATATGCTCTGATTGGCTCTGGGAAGGCCAGCAATGGTGGCCTCGGCTCGTTATGTTGAGAAAGGCTACGTTTGGTTAGGTTAGATTAGGACAGGTTAGGTTCGGCTATCTTCGACGCTAGTTCTTTACACGGCATTGCGGAAGACTTCTGCGCACTACTGTGCTCTAGTACATTCTGCTTGAATCAGTGGGTGCCAGCAATAGTGGTCTCATCAAGTTAGGTTGAGCGCTGCGGCGATAGGTTATTTTACGTTCGGTGATGTTAGGGTATGATAGGTTAGACATCTGTGCTATAAGCCGCTATCCTCCGATTTCTGCGGTCTACTGCGTTCTAATATTTTCTGCTTGGCTCTGGTGAGGCCAGCAATAGTGGACTCGACTCGTTAGGTTTAGTCAACCTACGCTTTGATTGGTTAGGATGGGTCAGGTGAGGTTAGTGTACCTCTGATATTTGTGCTATTCGCTGCTATTTGATGGCTCCGTGCGGTATACAATGCCCTAGTGTGTTCAGCTTGGCTCTGGGGATTCCAGCAGTAGTGGTCTCAGCTCGTCACGTTAAGCTTGGTTACGTTTGGTTTTATTACGTTTGCAACGGTTAGGATAGAATAGCGTCGACTTTTGTGATATACACTGCTATTCGCTGGATTTCTGCGCTCTACATTGCTCTGCTATACTCTGCTCCGCACTGCGGGGGCCACCAAAAGTGGTCGCTGCAAGTTAAAGTTAAGTTAGGTTGCGTTTGGGATTGTTACAGTTCGTTTGGTACGGGGAGGATACCTATGACGTTTCTACTATACACTGCTATTCGGTGGAATTCTGCGCCCTGCTGTGCTCTAATATTCTCTGCTTTGCGCTGGGGAGGCCAGCAGTAGTGGTCCCCGCACGTTTGGTGGAGTTACGTTGCGCATTTGCGCTTGGGCTGGTTAGGTTATTCTGGGTTAGGTTAAGATTCCTTTGACTTTTCTGCTATACATTGCCATTCTTTGGACTTCTGCGCTTAACTCTCCTTTAGCATGTTCTGCTTGGCGATGGGGAGGCAGCAATAGTGGACTCGGTTCATTA
>NW_016957843.1:0-727 GCF_001483705.2 Eufriesea mexicana
AAATCGAATTTTCCAGGCAGATTCAATGGAATTGCAGGGGGTATAAGGCGCCAATAGAATCTTACCTCCTTTCTTACGCATGAAAGTTAGCTCACCACGATATTAGTCCAAAATATCCATAAAAACGGGTTTTCCTGCCAGATTCCTTACGTTTGCTATGGCTGTAGCACGTCAATAGAATGTTTCGTTCATATTTATACAAGAAGGTTAGCTGACCACGACGTTAGTAGAAAATGTAAAAAAAATGTGTATTCCAGCCAGATTCTATAGCATTGCAGTGGCTATGGCACGCCACTAGTACCTTTTCTCCTTATTTATGCACGAAAGTTTGCTCACCACGATATTAGTCGAAAACGACAATAATATTGAATTTTCCAGCTAGATTCTGCTGCATTTCAATGGCTATATCACGTCAATAGTATCTGTCGTCCTTACTTGTGCAAGGAAGTTAGGTCACCACGATATTAGTCGAAAACGTCAATAAAATTGAATTTTCCGGGCAGATTCTACAGGTTTGCTATGACTGTAGTGCGCCAGTAGAATCTTTCCTACTTATATATGAAGGAAAGTTAGGTCGCCACGATAGTAGTCGATAATGTCAATAAAATTGAATTTTTCAGCCGTATTGGGTGGCATTGCAATGGCTATAGCACGCCAATAGAAACTTTCCTCAATATTTATTCAGGAAAGGTAGCTCACCACGATATTAGTCGAAAATATCCATAAA
>NW_016957844.1:0-868 GCF_001483705.2 Eufriesea mexicana
CATCTTAACCTAACCAAACTGAACGTAACATAACTTAACGTAACCTACCACGGCTGCTCTTGCTCGCCAGCGCAGAGTCGAGCACAGCATAGTAAAGCAATGAAGAGCGCAAAAATCCACCGAATAGCAGTGTATAGCACAATAGTCGGAGATATCCTAACCAAACCTGACCTAACCTAACCTAACCTAACGTAACCTATCTCAACCTAGCGTGCAGAGATCACTATCGCTGGCCTCGACAGGGACAAGAAGAAAGTTTTAGGACACAGTAGAGCGCAGAAATCCACGGCATTTTTTGTTTAGCACAAATGTGAGATATATCCTGAGATAACTTGCCCGAACCTAACAGACCCAAATGTAGTGTAACACAACATAACGCGACGAGACCGATATTGATGGCCTCGCAGAGCCACGCAGAGCATATTGAAGCACATTGGAGAGCAGAAATTCGCCGAATGGCAGTGAATGGCACAAAAGTCGAAGTAGCCCATCCTAAACTAGTCAATCGTAACATATCCAAAGGTGATATAACCCTACCTGACATGACGAAACCACTAATGTAGGCTTCCACAGGGACAAGCGATACGTACTGCGGCATATTACAGCGCAGAAATCCACGGCATTGCAGTGAGTAGGGTAAAAGCGGCAGATATCCTAGCATAAGCTGTCCTAGCCTGACCTAACCAATCGTAGCAGACCTCAGCATAACGTGCAGAGGCCGCTGCTCCTATCCATCCCATAGCCAAGCAGAATGCAGTAGAGCACTGCAGATCACAGGAATACACTCGATAGCATTGAATAGCAGGAGGATCAAAGTTATCCTAACAATACCTAACCTAAGCTATCCTAACCAAACGTAGCCTACATC
>NW_016957845.1:0-1025 GCF_001483705.2 Eufriesea mexicana
CCTAACCTAAACAGGCATAACTGGGCCAATCGTAGCCTAATTCAACCTGACGTGACCAGACAAACATTGCTGGCCTGCGCTTAGCCGAGCAGAGTACAGTAGTGCCAAGTAGTACACAGAAGGCCACTAGCTAGCAATGTGTAGCACAAAAGTCACAGATATCCTAACCTAACAATACCTAACCTAACCTAACCACACGTAGGATAAATCAACCTAACGAGCTGAGACCTCTACTTCTGGACGCCTCAGAGCAAGGCAGAACAAAGCAAGGCAGAACATATTAGAGTACGGTGAAGCGCAGAAATTCACCGAGAAGCAGTGCATAGCACTAAATTCAAGGCCATCCTAACCAAAGATGACCTAATGCAATCTAACCAAATGCAACCTGACTTAAACTATCGTGCTACGACCGACATTGCTGGCACCCCCAGAGTCGAGTATGGTATAGTAACGCAACGAAGAGCGCTGAGATCTACCGAATAGCAGTGTATAGCACAAGAGACGGAGATATCCTCTCCTGACCCATCCAAACGCAACATAACTCAGCCTAACGTTCAGAGAGCACCACTGCTGGCCTCAGCATAGCCAGAAGAATATACTAAAGCACTGCAGAGTGCAGAAACCCACCGAAGAACCGTGAATACCACGTAAGTCAGAGCTATCTATAGCTTACCTAGGCTAACATAACCGAACCGAAAGTAGCCTAACTCGTACATAGCGTGCCTTGACCACTATTACTGTCTTCCGCATAGACGAGCAGAGCGTAGTAGAGGAATGTAAAGAGCAGAAGTTCACCGAAGAGTGGTGTATAGCACAAATGTTAAAGCTACCCTATCCTAACCAAACCTAACGTAACTCAACCAAACGTAGCCTAACTCAAGGTAACTTGCCGAGACTATTGTTGCTGACATCGCCAGGGACAAGCAGAGGATGACAGAGTACCGTAAAGCGCGTCAGCACACCGACTATCAGTGTCGAGCACAAAAGCTAAAGCCATCCTGCGCTAACCTAACGAAACGCTACAT
>NW_016957846.1:0-479 GCF_001483705.2 Eufriesea mexicana
CGGTGGATATCTGTGATCTACAGTGCTCTGCTATATTCTGATTGACTCCAGGGTTGCGAGCAGTAGTGTCTCGGCACGATATGTTGAGTAATGCTAAGTCGGTGATGTTAGGATAGGATAGTTTAGACTTTTTCAGCATACATTGCTATTCGGTGGATTTCTGCGCTCTGCTGTGATCTAGTGTATTCTGCCTGGCACTGTGGAGGCCTCCGATAGTGGTCTCGGCACGTTAGGTTGGGCTATGCTACGTTTGGGTATGTTACGTTTGGTGAGGTTATGATAGGGTAGCCCAGACTTTTGTACTATTCAGTGCCATCCGCGGATTTCTGCGCTCTACTGTGCACTGTGCACTGATACGTTCTACTTGGCTCTGGGGCGGCCAGTAATGGTAAACCTGGCACGTTATCTTGGGTTACGCTACGATTCGTTGGGTTTGGCTTGGTAGGCTTGGTTAGGATTTCTTTGTCTCCTTTGCTGTG
>NW_016957847.1:0-845 GCF_001483705.2 Eufriesea mexicana
CGTTACGTTTTGTTATGTTAGGGTTGGCTAAGTTTGTTAGGATAGCCACGGCTTGTGTACTATTCACAGCTTTTCGGTCGATTTCTGCTACCTACTGTGCTACAATACGTTCTGCATGACTCTGAGAAGGACAGTAATAGCTGACTCGCTACGTTACGTCGAGATACGCTACGTTCGGTTAGGGTATGTTAGCTAGTGTTAGGTTCGGATAGCTTCGACTCTTCTGCTAAACACTGCGATTCTATGGATTTCTCCGCTCTACCCTCCTCTATTATGCTCTGCTTGGCCCTTTTGGAGGCCAGCAATACTGCTAGAGGCACGTTAGGTTAAGTTTGATTATGTTTGGACTTGTCAGGATGTTTTGGGTTAGGCTTGGGTAACTTTGACTTTTGTGCTCAACACAGCTATACTATGAAATCTGTGGTCTATTACGTTCTACTTTTCCCTGTGGACACCAGCAGTAGTGGTCGTGGTATACACTGTTTTTCTGTGGACTTCTGCGCTCTACTGCGCTATACCTTATTCTGCTTAGCCATGGGGCGTCCAGAAATAACGGGCGTGCCTCGTTACGTTTTGCTATGCATCGTTTGGTTATGTTCTATTTGATTGGGACAGGTTTGGATATATTTGACTTTTGTGCCTTACACTGCAATGCAACGGATATCTGCGCTCTGATGTGCTCTATTATATTCTGGTAGTCTCTGTGGTGGTCAGCAGTAGTGGTCTAGGCACAGGCCGGGCTATGTTACGTTCGGTTGAGTTATGTTACCTTTCGTAATGGTAGGTTGGGAAGGCATGGTCAGGATTTCTTTCACTTTTGTGCCATACACTGATATTGTGAGTAT
>NW_016957848.1:0-752 GCF_001483705.2 Eufriesea mexicana
TGTGCTATACCCTGCTATTCAGTGCATTTCTCCGCACTTCTGCGATCTAATGTGCTCTGCCAGGCATTGGCTAGGACAACAATAGCTCTCTTGGTACAATACTTTGGGATATGTTACGTTCGGTTTTGTCACGATTGGACGAATTGGGAAGTGTATCTTCAGCTCTTGTGGTATACACTGCAATTAGGTGGATTTCTGCGCTCTACTGTGCTACAATATGTTCTCTTTGTCGATGTCGCTAGGGAGGCCAGCAATAGTGTTCGTTGCACGAAAAGTTGAACTATGTTGCGTTCGGTTAGGTTAGGTTAGGTTAGGTTTGGTTGGGATGGCTTTGACTTTTGTGCCATAAACAGTAATTCCATGAGTTTCTGCGCTCTATAGTGCTCTAATATTTTCTGCTTGGCTCTGTATATGCCAGCGATAGATGTCTCCGCTCGTTAGGTTTAGCTATTCTGCGTTTAGTTAGGTTAGGTTCGGTCTGGTATGGTTGGGGTAACTTTGACTCCTGTGCTATACACTACTATTCGGTGGGTTCCTGTGCTCTACATTGCTCTGCTATACCTCGCTTGACAAACGGGGCGCCAGCAATAGCGTCCGTGGCACGTTTTGTTGAGTCTGCTACGTCAGGTAAGGATATGTTACTTTGGGTTTCGCTTGGACATCCTTGACCCTTCTGCCGTAAACTGCGATTCCATGGATTTCTGCGCTCTGCTATCCTCCAATGCGTTCTGTTTGGCTCTGGGGATGCCAGA
>NW_016957849.1:0-757 GCF_001483705.2 Eufriesea mexicana
TTCTCTTTTATATTCTGCTAGCCTCTGGGGATGCCAGCATTAATGTTCGTGGCACGATAGAGTAGGTAATTCTACATATGGTTACGTTACGTTTGGTTAGCATAGGAGAGGATAGCTTTGGCTTTTGTACTATACACTGCTTTTCGGTGAATTTCTGCGCTACACTGTGCTCTAATATGTTCTGCTTCGCTCTGGGGAGGCCAGCAATATGGGTCCCAGCACGTTAGCTTCAGATCGTTTACGTTGGGATAGGTTAGGTTACGTTAATTTGGGTGAGAGTAGCTTTGGCTTTTGTGCTGTGCATAACTTTTCGCTGGATTTCTGAGCTCTACTGTGCTCTAATATTTCCTTCTTGTCTCCGGTGATGCAGCAATGGTGGTCTATGTACGCTGTGTTGAGTTAGGTTCCGTTAGGTTACGTTCGTTTTGGCTAGGTGAGGATAGTGTGTCTTTGACTTTTGTGCTGTACACTGCTATTCTATGGACTTCTGCACTCTACTCTGCTCAAATATGTTCAGCTCGGCTCCGGGAAGGGCAACAATAGGTGTCTCATCACGTTAGACTGGGTTATGTTACATTAGGTTACGTTACGTTTAGCTGGATAGGAGAGGATAAGGGATAGGATAGCATTGACTTTTGCGCTATACACCGCTTTTTGATGGACTTCGGCGTTCTATTGTGCTCTAGTATGTTCCGCTTGGCTCTCGGATGGCCAGCAATAGCGGTCTCTGCACATTATGTAGAGATAGGACACATTC
>NW_016957850.1:0-622 GCF_001483705.2 Eufriesea mexicana
GAAAGAACGATCTATGCTCCTGTCGTTGCTCACAACATATTGTCACGGACATTCAACTGTCGATCAGCAAAAACATTTGAATGAGAAAGTAGGTTTTTCATACCTAATGAAAATAAGTGTATAAGCGGAGAAATTTCGAAAATAGAATGAGAAAGTAGGTCTTTCATACCTAATGAAAATAAGTGTATAAGCGGAGAAATTTCGAAAATTGAGAAATTAATGAAAATGACATAGTAATAATTTCGAATTAATGAAGCCATGGTGAAAAGTGTAAAAATATGCATATGTCATAACGTTATTTAAAGAGAAATTAACGAAAGATCTCCAGTGGTGTCGCTTCGGACCGATCGAAAGGGACGATCCCGGTCGTTTCGCTTCCAACCGACCGAAGAGGACGAACGACAGTCTTGTCGGTTCATACCGACTTAGAGGACGATCTCATCTCTGGCCTATGCTAACATCAAAGTATTGATACGGACATTCAACTCCAGAATAGAAAAGACATTTCTATTCGAAAATAAGATTTTTCATATATAATGATGAAAAGAGTATACGTGATAATATTCGACAATTGACAAATTAATCAAAATGCCATTGTAATAAGTTAGAATTTATGAAGCCA
>NW_016957851.1:0-213 GCF_001483705.2 Eufriesea mexicana
ATACACATATCCATACATACATACATCCATACATCCACACATACACACATATACATATCCATATATACATCCATAGATGTATCCACACATACATCCGTACATACATCCATACATCCGTCCATACATGCTTCCAAACATACGCCCTTCCATCCATCCACGCATCCGTTCCACCACCCTTCCTTTCACCCCCTCTTCAGTTCATCCACCCATCCA
>NW_016957851.1:287-602 GCF_001483705.2 Eufriesea mexicana
AACCCATCCATACATCATCCCATCCATACATCCATCGATCCTTACATCCATTCAAACATACGTCGATCCACCAGCCCATCCATCTATCTATACATCCATGCATACATCAAAACATACATCCATAGATACAATCATACATACATCCATGCACACATCCATACATACATCCACACAGACATCCATACATACATCCATAGATCGTTATACTTATGCATCCATACATCTGTACATCAATACATCCATCCATCCATGTATCCTGCCATCCACCCATACATCCACCCATACATCCATCCATCCATACACCCGTACATCCGA
>NW_016957852.1:0-480 GCF_001483705.2 Eufriesea mexicana
ATAATGTCAATAAAATTGAATTTTCCAGCCACATTCTATAGCATTACCATGGCTATAGCAAGCCAATAGCATATTTCACACTTATTTATGCAAGAAACACAGTTCTCCAAGATATCAGTCGAAAATGTCAGCAAAAATGAGTTTTCCAAAAAGAATTTATAGCAGCGCAATGGCTATAGCAAGCCAATAGTATCTTTTCTCATTGTTTAGGCGGGAAAGGTTGCTCACCACGATATCAGACGAAAATGTCCATAAAATCGAGATTTCCAGCCAGATTCGGTAGCAATGCCATGGCTATAGCACGCCAAAAGCATATTTCACACTTATTTACGCTAGAAAATTAGTTCCCCAAGATATCAGTCGAGAATGTCAATAAAATTTAATTTTCCTGCCAGATTCTATACCTTTGCCATGACTATAGCACGCCAATACGATATTTCTTCCTTATTTATGCAAGAAGGTTAGCTCACCACGATATTA
>NW_016957852.1:530-732 GCF_001483705.2 Eufriesea mexicana
AGCATTGCCATGGCTATAGCACGCCAATTGAATATTTCATCCCTATTTATGCAAGTGGGTTTGCTCACCACTATATTAGTCGAAAATGTGAATAGAATAGAATTTTCCAGCCAGGTTCTATAGCATTGCAATGGCTATTGCACACCAATAGGATATTTCTGACTTATTTATGCTAGAAAGCCATCTCACAACGATATTAGAC
>NW_016957853.1:0-273 GCF_001483705.2 Eufriesea mexicana
ATAGATGAGCGCAGATGTCCATGTGATAGCAGTGTGTAGCACAAAAATCAAAGCTATCCTAACATAACATAACGTAACATAACCCAGCCAACTGTAATCTACTCATGCTGACGAGCGGCGAACAATGCTGCTGGCCTTCCGAGAGTAGAGCGAATAGAGTAGAGCAATATAGAGCGCATATGTCCACGGAATTTTAGTGTATTCCGCAACAGTCAATGCTACCCTGTCCTAACCTAACCAATCGTTACATAACTGAACACAACATGACTCAGT
>NW_016957854.1:0-277 GCF_001483705.2 Eufriesea mexicana
ACGCCTGTAGAATCTTTCCTATTTATATATGCAAGAAAGTTAGCTCACCACGATATTAGTCGAGAAAGTCAATAAAATCGAATTTTGCACGCAGATTCTTCAGAATTGCAATGGCTATAGCATGCCTATAGTATCTTTCCTCCTTGTTTACACAAGTGGGTTTGCTCACCTCGATATTAGTCGAAATTGTCAATAAAAGTGAATCTTCCACCCAGATTCTATATCATTGCAATGGCTATATCACGCCAATAGAATCTTTCCTCATTATTTATGCAAG
>NW_016957855.1:0-3225 GCF_001483705.2 Eufriesea mexicana
ACTGCTTTCGGTTGACTTCTCCGCTCTACTGTTCCCTAATATGTTCTGCTCGGCTCTGGGGAGGAGAGCAGTAGAGGTGTCTGCTCGTTATGAATAGCCATTCTATGTTTGGTCAGGTTAGGTTGGGTCCGGTTATGTTAGAGTACCTTCGTCTTTTGATGTATACATTGCTATTTGGTGTATTTGTGCGCTCTGCTGTGCTCTACTACGCTCTGCTCGGCTCTGTGGAAGCCAGTGATGGTTGTCTCGGCGCGTCAAGTTGAGTTGTTCAACAATAGGCTGGGTTATGTTAGATTGGGTAAGGTTTGGGTAGATTCGACTTTCGTGACATAAACAGTCCTTCTTTGCATTTCTGCGCTCTACTTTTTTCTAGTATGCTCTGCTTGACTCTGTGGTGGCCAGCAATAGTGCTCTCGGCCCGTTGATTTGAGTCATGGTTCTTTCGCTTATGTTAAGTTTGGTTAGGTTAGGATAGGATAACTTTGACTTTTGTACTATACACTGCTACTCGGTGGATACCTGCGCTCTTCATTGCTCTGCTGTACTCTTCGAGACTCGTTTGAGGCTAGCAACAGCGGTCGTGGCGTGGTAGGTTGGATTAGGTTACGTTTGGTTAGGTTATGCTATGCTAGCATGGGTAAGGTTTAGATGACCTTCATTTTCCAGCTATACACTGCGACTCTATGGATTTCAGCGCCATAATCTAGTATGTTCTGCATGGGCCTGCGGAAACCAGAAATGGCGGTCGCGACTCGTTGGGTTAAGTCAGGTTACGTTCGGTTGGGTTAGATTTGGCTACCTTAGGACGGTGTAGCTTTGACTTTTGCGCTACACATTGCTATTCCGTAGTTTCATGCGCTATACTGTGCTCTAGCATATTCTACTTGGCTATTGGGAGGGCAAGTGTATTGGTCTCGGCACGTTGTTCTGAGCTATGTTGCGTTCGGTTATGTTACGCCTGGTGAGGTGAGGATTGGGTAGCTTAGACTTTTGTGCTATACACTGCTATTCGGGGGATTTATGCGCTCTACTGTGCTCTAGTATGCCCTGCTTGACTTTGGGGAGGGCAACAATAGCGGTCTCGGCAAGTTACGATAAGTCAGGCTATGTTTGAATTTGTTCCGTTCGTTTGGGTTAGGCTTGGGTAGCTAAGACATTTCTGGTATACACTGCGATTATGTAGTTTTCTGCGGTCTACTCTCCACTAACGTGGTCCGCTTGACTTTTGGGAGGGCAGCAATAGTGGTCGCGGAGCGTTAGGTTCTGCTGTGTTACGTTTGGTTATGTTACGATTGGTTAGGTTAGGAGAAGACAGCTTTGACTTTAGTGCTGCATTCCGCTACTATGAGGGTTTCTGTTCCCTACGGTGCCTTAGTATTTTCAGCTTGGCTCTGGGAAGGCCAGCAATATCGGTCACGTCACGATAAGTTAAGTTAGGCTACGTTTGCCTATGTTACGTTTGGTGATGTTAGGACCGGATGGCTTTGACTTTTATGCTATACACTGCTGTCCGCGAATATCTGCGCTCTAGTCTGTTCTATTACTTTCTGCTTGGCTCTTGGGAGGCTAGCAATTGTGGTCTTGTCAAGATAGTTTGGGTTATGCTACGTTCGGTTAGGACAGGTTCCGCAAAGCCAGGCCAGGTTATTTTCGACTTTCGTGCTGTACACTGAAATTCGGAGGATATCTGCACTCTGCTGTGTTCTACTGCATTCTGCTTTGCTCAGGCGAGGCCAGGAGCAGCGGTCGCGACACGTCATGTTGACCTACGCTACGTTAGGTTTGTTTATATTAGGCCAGGTTAAGTTAGGGTATCTACGGCTTTTATGCTATTCAGCGCAATGCGGAGGATTTCTGCGCTATTCTTTGCCCTAGTACATTCTATTTGTCTCTGTGGCGGCTAGCAATAGTTGTCTCGCCACGTTAGGTTGAGTTAGTTTACGTTTGGGTGTGTCACGTTTGGTTATGCTAGGATAAGCTACGTTGACTTATGTGCCATACACTGATATTCGGAGTTTTTCTGCGCAATAAGCAGCTCTAGTGCACTCTGCTTGGCTATGTGGTGGTCAGTGACAGTGGTCTCGGCTCGTTGGGTTTTGCTAGGTAACGTAATATTGGGTTATGTTAGGAAGGTTTGGTTAGGATTTCCATGACTTTTGAGCTATAAATAGCTATTCGGGGCATTAATTTCCGCGCACTTCATTGCTCTACTACACTCCGCTGGACTCTGGGGTGTCGAGAAATAGTGGCAGTGGCACGGTAGGTTTAGTTATGTTATGATTGGTTAGGCTATGTTAGGCTATGTTTGGTTAGGATTGCCCTAACTTTCGTGCTATAAACTCTTTTTCGTTGAATATCTGTGATCTACTGCGCTATACAACATTCTGCTTGAATCTGGGGAAGCCATGAGCAGTGGTCGCGTCACGCTACGTTAAGCTATGCTACGTTTGATAAGCTTAGGCTAGGGCACGTTGGGTAGGTTTATCTACGGCTTTTGCGCTGTTGACTGCGATGCGATGCGTTTCTGCGCTCTAATGTGCTCTAATATTCTTCGCATGGCTCCACGGAGGTCATTATAACGGTTGCGGCGCGCTATATTGAGTTAGACTACGTTTGGTTAAGTAGGGTATGTCATTATGGGACTGGGTATCTTTCACTTTTGCGCTGTACACTGCAATGCGGTGAATTTCTGCGCTCTATTGTACTGTAGCATATTCTGCTTGATTCTGGGGAGGCCAGCAATAGTGGTCTCGGCACGTCACTTTGTGCTATGCTACGTTGTGTTATGATTGGTGAGGCCAGGTTAGGTTAGGGTACCTTCGATTTTTGTGCTGTACACTGCTATTCTGTGGCTTTCGGCGCTCTACATTGCTCTACTATACTCTGCGCGACGCTGGGAATGCGAGCAATGGTGGCCGTGGCACGTTACGTTGAGTTTGGTTACGTTTGGCCATGTTAGGTTAAGTTAAGTTTGGTTAGTGTGGTTTTGACTTTCGTGGTTTAGACTACTATTCGGTGGATTCCTGTTATCTATTGCACTCTGCTATATTCTGCTTGGCTCCGGGGATACCAGCAGCAGTGGTCGTGACACGTCGTACTGCGTTATGCTACGTACGGTTTGGTTAGGTTGGATGAGATTAGGTTCAAATATCTTCGAGTTCAGTGCTACATACTGCTATTCGATGGATTTCCGCGCTCAACAGTGCTCTTATATTCTCTGCTTGG
>NW_016957856.1:0-576 GCF_001483705.2 Eufriesea mexicana
ATAGCAGTGTATTAATCAGAAGGCAAAGCTATCCTCTCCTTACGTATTCAAACGTACTACAATGAGACGTATCCTAACATAAACGAACGTGTTGAGACCACTATTGCCGGAATCCCCAAAGGCAAACAGAATATGCTAGAGAAGAGTAGAGTGCTAAGAGCATCGAAAAAGCAGCGTGTAGCAGAAGAGCCAAATTTGTCGAAACCTAACCTGACACATCCTATCCTAGCCAAAGTGGCCTAAGTAAGCCGAACGAGCCGAGACCACAATTTCTGCCCTCCCTAGTGCCAAGCAGAACATACCAGCGCCCAGTGGAGCGCAGAAGTCTGCCGCAATCCAGTGTACAGCACAGAAGTCCAAAGTCCGAGATATCCTAACCTAAGCCAGACATACGTAACCTGGGCAGACGTAACATAACCAAACCTAACGCGCCGTGGCCCATATTTCTGGCCGCACCAGAGCAAAGCAGAGCCTGCTGATCACAGAAGAGCCCAGAAATCCACCGAATAGCAGTGTGTAGCACAAAAGTCAATGCTATCTTCTCCAAACATAACCAAACTTAAAATAACCAAACGT
>NW_016957857.1:0-511 GCF_001483705.2 Eufriesea mexicana
TTACCCGTGAAAATAAAAACTGACCATACGTAAGCTAGCACAGCCTGGCACGCCGTGGCCACTATTTCTGGCCCCCCAAGGCGGAGCACAGCATACTCGCGCACAGTGGAGCGGGGAATCCACCGAAAGCTGTATGTAGCACAAAAGTAAAAGGTACCGTAACCTAACCTAACCGATAGTAACACGACCAAACGTAAAAAACCCAACCTAACGTGCCGCAACCACTATTGCTGGCCTTCCCAGGGTCGAGCAAAGTATAGTAGAGCAACGAAGAGAGGAGAAATCCGCCGAATAGCAGTGCATAGCACAAAAGTCGCAATTATGCTATCGTACCCTAACCAAACGAAACATAACCGAACGAACATAGCTAAACTCGACGTGCCTACACCACTATTGCTGACCTACCCAGAGCAATAGGCAGAGCATATTAGAGCACAGTAGAGCGCAGGTATCCACCGAATAGCAATGTACAGCACAAATGTTAATGCCACCCTTTCCTAACCTAACAAAG
>NW_016957858.1:0-505 GCF_001483705.2 Eufriesea mexicana
GCCGGCTTCCACAGAGGCAAGCGGAGCATATTACAGCGCAGTATTGTGCAGGAATCCACGGAACAACAACGTGGAGCACAAAAGTCATAGCCACCGTTGCATAACATAGCCAAATATGACATAACCAGCCGCAACCTGACACAAACTAACGAGCCTAGACCACAGTTACTGAGATCCCCAGAGCAAAGCAGAACTCATTAGAGCACCGCAGAGCGCAGAAATACACCGATTGGCAGTGTACAGCTCAAAAGAGGAAACCGTACCCAAATCTGGGATCACATAGCCCAACCAAACGTAGCATAACTCAGCGTAACGTGCGGCGAACGCTATTGATGGCATACGTACAGACAAGCAGACAATATTAGAACACATTACAGCGCAGGGATCCACCGCATAGCAGTGTAAAGCACAGATGTCAATGTTGCCTATCCTAACATAGCCGAACGTGACAAGTCCAAGCGTAACATAACTCAACCTAACTAGAAGAGGACACCATTGCTGGTCC
>NW_016957859.1:0-648 GCF_001483705.2 Eufriesea mexicana
TTTTCCAGACATACTCTATAGCATTGCAATTGCTATGGCTAGCCAATAGTATCCTTCCTCCTCATATATACAGGAAAGACCTGTCACCACGATATGTGTGGAAAATGTCAATAAAAATGTATTTTCCAGAAAGATTCTATAGAATTGCAATGGCTATAGCACGCCAGTAGAATCTTTCCTCCTTATATATGCAAGAAAGTTAGGTCTCCACGATATTAGTCGAAAAAAATGTCAATAAAATTGAATTTTCCAGCTAGGTTCTATTGCATTGTAACGGCCATAGGGCGCCAATGGAATATTTCACACTTACTAATGCAATACAGTTATTTCACCCCGATATTAGTCGAAAATGTCAATACTATTGAATTATCCAGCCAGATACTATAGCATTTCAATGGCTATATCACGCCAATAGTGTCTATTGCCCTTATATACCCAAGAAAGTTAGGTCACCAAGATATTAGTCGAAAACGTCAATAAAATTGAATTTTGCTGCTAGACTCCATAGTATTGCAATTGCTATGGCGCGCCAATAGTATCCTTCCTCCTTATTTATGCAAGAATGTTAGCTCCACACGATATTTCCAGAAAATGTCATTAAAATTGAATTTTCGAGACAGATTCTATAGCATTGAAATGGCTATAGAA
>NW_016957860.1:0-241 GCF_001483705.2 Eufriesea mexicana
GATTTAGTTAGGTTGAGTTGGTAACATTAAGTTTGGATAGGTTAGGGGAGAGTATCTTTGACCTCTGTCGCTATTCGTTGGATTCCTATGCTGCACGTTGGTCTACCATACTCTGCTGGCCACTCTGGAGCCCAGCAACTGTGGTTGCGTCACGTTAGGCTGAGTCAGAGTACGATTAGTTTGATTAGGTTACGCAGCTTTAGGTGAGGGCAGCTTCGGCTTTGTGCTTCACACAGCTATT
>NW_016957861.1:0-487 GCF_001483705.2 Eufriesea mexicana
TGTTGATTGTACTAGGAACCGTACCGCCAATTGTAAACGTCTCTAGCCGTAACCGTGCTGTACTTGGACAACCCTACATATGCTTCGGAATTTAAGTCATTACGGAACTGATTAATCCAACGGCTCCAGTGCTGTATTGAGGGATGTACTGAGTGCCGTACCGGGAACAGTAAATTACTCTATACACAGCTAACGCACCCACAGGTCATTCTAGGTATGCTTTGGAATTTGAATCGTCACTGAAGGGATTAACGTAACGGCTGCAGTAATATGGTTATGGCTGTATTCAGTACGATATAGTCATTGTAAATATCTCGAGCAATAACGGATCACAATTTCCCCGTTCTAAAATTGCTGTGGAATCTAAATAATCCTGGTGTAGGTCAACCCAACGGATACAGTGCTCTGTTGATGTATGTACCAACTACCGTACTGGGAACTGTAAGTATCTCTGGTCGTAACTGATGTATGCATAAAGTATTCTTCA
>NW_016957861.1:1176-2816 GCF_001483705.2 Eufriesea mexicana
CTGAACAGCTTAATCCAACAGCTACATTGATCTGCTTGTGGATGCACCAGGTGCTGTACTGGGAATAGTAGATATCCCTCTCCATAACTGATGTAAGCATTGATTATTCTCGAACAAATATGGAATATAAATCATCACTGAACAGATTAATACAGCTGCTGCAGTACTGTGATAATAGCTGTACTCTGGACCGTTATGTGAATTGTTAGTATCTCGAGCTATAACGGAAATTCCCTGTGTCTTTCATGAATTGCTATGCAATCTACATTATAATTGGGCAGGTTAATTAAACAGCTAGAGTGCACCGTTGATGCATGTACTGCGTACCGTACTTTGAATTGTAAATGTCTGCAGACGTAACCGCTTCGTACATTTATTACTCTAGTATTGTTGTTAATTTCATGATATAAGGGAACAAATGAGTCCGACGGCTAAGGCGCTGTGATGATGGCAGTACTTAACACTGTCATTTCAATTGTTAATATCCCTAGCTGCATCGGATCCGCCTTTCGTCATTCTATAAATGTTATAGTCTCTACATCATCATTGAACAGGTTAAATCAACGGCTACACTGCTCCGTTGCTGGGCGTGATATGTACCGAGAAGAGAATTGTGAATATCTGTAACCATAAGCGTACTATACACTTGTCATTCTAGAATTGCTGTTAAAATTAAGTGATCAGTCAAGAAATTAGTACAACGTCTAAAGTACTGTGGTTAGGGCCGTGCTCAGTATTCGTTCCTCCATTTTTAATGTTACGAGCTGGAATGCATCTGCTATTTGTCACTATATATCTGCTGTAACAACTAAATTATCAGCGAACGCTACATTGCAACGTCTACAGTGCTCTGTAGATGAATGTTCTAAGACCCGTACTGCAAACTGTTAATATCCCAAGACTTAACCGTGCTATGCATTGAAGAGACTAGACTTGATTTCGAATTTAAATCATCACTCAACTGGTTAAGCCAACGGCTGGCGTGTTCTATTGGTGGATGTACCACTTACCTCACTGGTAACTGTAAACGTATCCATCTATAACTCTTTTATACATGGGCAATTTCAGATGAGCACTGGAAATTAAATCACCATTGAACAGATCAGTCCGATGGCTACAGTGCTCTGCTGGTGGATGTTCCAAGAAATGTGCTCTCAATTTTAAATATCTCTAGTCGTGACCGTCGTATACATTTTATTACTCTGGACATGCTTTGTAATTTACATCATGAACATCATTAGTGAACGAATTTATTCAGCGGCTACAGTGCCCAATTGGTGGAGGCATTATCTACCTCACTGGGTGTTTTAAATATCTCTAGCCGCAACTGATGTATACATAGATTATTCTAGAACCACTGTGGAATTTAAGTCGTCGGTGATCAAATTAATCTAAAGGCTATATTGCTATGATTATGGCTGTACTTAGTACTGTGCTGTCAGTTGTTAATGTTTCGAGATGTCATGGGAAGATCACTTGCCACTCTAGCGTTGCTATAAAATTTAAGTCATCTCTGAATATATCGATCCAATGGATGCACTGCACTATTAATGGTTGAAATGATAACCGCACTGACGATTGCGAATATCTCTAGCCACAACCGTACTATATATATTGGTTACCCTAGATATGCTTTGGAA
>NW_016957862.1:0-1113 GCF_001483705.2 Eufriesea mexicana
AGCAGAATATAATTTCTCAGTGTAAATATTCATCCTACTGTTAAAGTACTGTGTTGACGGCTACACTTTGTGCTGCATTGAAGTCTGTCAATATCGCTTGTTGTAACTAATCAATAAACTAATCGTACTAGAATTCATGTAGAAGATAGGTGACATGCGAATAGATATAAATAATGGACGTGGTACTGTTTAGATTCCAAGTCTCAATGTTGTATCTCCAATTGTCAATATCCATAGCGACAACAGATACATCCAGTGATCATACTAACATAGCAATATAAGTTAGATTGTATAGGAATAGGTTGATGCAATGGCTTCAGTAATGTTTCGACAGCTGTAGTCAGGGCTGAACTATCAAATGTTAATATATCCTGATGCAACAGATTTATACCTTGGTCGACCTAGAATTGTCATAGAAGATCTGTCAAGTGAAGGAGATCAGTGAAGATACTAATTCGGCGGCAACTGTACTGTAGTGATGGCTATATTCAGTACCACTTTGTCGATTGTCTATGACTCAAGCGATAATGGATCTGCCACTTGTCGCCCTAGAACAGCGGCCACAGTACTGTGATGACGGATGCACTCATTGCAGTTTTGTCAATTGTTAATAACTACAGGGTTAATGGATCTGTCTTTTGTCATTTTAGAACATTTGTAGAATCTAAGTCATCATTGAGCAGATTAATCCAGCGGCAACCGTGTTCTGTCGGTAGATGTACTATGTACCGAATAGCCAATTGTAGATATCAATAGCCATAATTGTTGATTATTGCAGAATTGCTTTGGAACATGCATCGTGTGTGAACAATGTAATTCGGCAGCTACAAAGCAGTGATTATGGCTGCTCTCAGTACTGTTCTGTCAAATGTTAATATACCGATGGTTAATGGATCTGTATTTCCCGTTGTAGAGATTCTGCGGAATACACGTCAACCGTGAAAGGATTGGAAATATCTCAAGCCGTAACAGTAATATACATTTACTTCTCGTGTATTGCATAAGAATGTTCATCATCTGTGAACAATGTTTTCCAACGGTTCCATTACAGTGATGGTGACTGTACTCAGTACTCTGTAGTCCTCTTTGAATTTCACGAGGGATAACGGATCT
>NW_016957863.1:0-654 GCF_001483705.2 Eufriesea mexicana
TAGCGATAGACGTAACCTAACCTAATCAAACGTTACATAACAAAACCTAACATGCCCAGATCACTTTCGCTAACCTCCTCAGAATCAAGCGGAAAATATTAGAGCACAGTAGGGCACAGGCATCAGCGGGTAGCTGTGTATAGCACACATGTCTGAAAAAGCATGTCATAACCTCAACGAACGTAACATACCCGTACGCAGCATAACTCAAACTAACGTGCCGAGACCACTATTGCTTGTCACCACAGAGCCAAGCAGAACACACTAGAGCACAGTGCAGCGCAGAGATCCACCGAATTGCTGTGTACAGGACAAATGTAAAACCTATCCTATTCCAATTTACCCAATCATAACATAACCGAACGTAACATATCTCAACCTAGAGTACCCCGACCACTACTGCTGGCCTCCACAGAGTCGAGCAGAACTGACTAGAGGACAGCAGGGCGCAGAGGTCCATAGAAACGCAGTGTATAGCACAAAAGTCGTATCTACCTAGACCTAACCCAAGCGAACATAACCTAGCCGTACGTGGCATTCCACAAAAGCCGCGGCCACTATTTGTGGTCTCCGCAGGGCCAAGCAGAATGAAGTGGAGCGCAGTCGAGCGCAGAAATCCACCGAACAACGGTGTATAACGCGAAGGTCGAAGCT
>NW_016957864.1:0-661 GCF_001483705.2 Eufriesea mexicana
GTCATGTCTGGTCAGGTGAAGTCTGGTAATGGTAGGCCAGGACAGGCCAGGTTAGGTCAGGTCTGGTCAGGTCAGATCAGTCCGGTCAGGTCAGGTCAGGTCAGGTTAGGTCAGGTCAGGCCACGCCAGGCCAGGCAAGGTCATATATGGTCATGTCAGGCCATGTCGGGTCAGGTCACGTCTGGAGAGGTCAGGTCATGCCAGGCCAGGGGGGGCATAGTCATATATGCTCAGGTCAGGTCAGTTCAGGTCAGTTCACTTCGGATCAGATCATGTAATGTCAGGTCAGGTCAGGTCAGGTCTCGTCAGGTCAGTTCAGGTCATGCCTGGTCATGTCAAGTCTGGTAACGTCAGGCCAGGCCAGATCATGTCTGGTCAGGTCAGGTCGGTTCAGGTCAGTTCACTTCGGATCAGATCATGTAATGTCAGGTCAGGTCAGGTCAGGTCTCGTCAGGTCAGTTCAGGTCATGCCTGGTCATGTCAAGTCTGGTAACGTCAGGCCAGGCCAGATCATGTCTGGTCAGGTCAGGTCGGTTCAGGTCAGTTCACTTCGGATCAGATCATGTAATGTCAGGTCAGGTCAGGTCAGGTCAGGTCTCGTCAGGTCAGTTCAGGTCATGCCTGGTCATGTCAAGTCTGGTAACGTCAGGCCAGGCCAGAT
>NW_016957865.1:0-537 GCF_001483705.2 Eufriesea mexicana
CACTGCTATTCGGTGGATCTCAGCGCTCTTCGTTGCGTTACAATACCATACTCGACTCTGGGGATGCCAGCAATGTCGCTCGTAGCACGATAGTTTAAGTCAGGTTGCATTTGGTTAGATTGCATTAGGTCATCTTTGGTTAGGATGGCCTTGAATTTAGTGCTATGCACTGCTTCTCGGTGAATTTCTGCGCTTCACCGTACTCTAATATGTTCTGCCTTGCTCTGAGGCGTCCAGAAGTAGAGGTCTCAGCTCGTTAGGTTGATTTATCCTACGTGGGGTTAGGTTAGGTTAGGTATTGTTAGGTTAGGATATCTGTGACTTTTGTGCTACACATTGCTAGCTAGTGGCCTTCTGTGTACTACTTGGCACTACTGTACTCTGCTCGGCTAAGTGCAGGCCAGCAATGTTTGTCTGGTCACGTCAGGTTGAATTAGGCTATGATTGGCCCAGTACGCCTGTTTAGGTTAGGTTTGGATGGCATTGACTTTCATGGTATACACCATTTTTCGGTGCACTTCTGCGCTCTACTGTGCT
>NW_016957866.1:0-1417 GCF_001483705.2 Eufriesea mexicana
TCGGCGGATTTCTGCGCTCTACTATAACCTAATAGGCTCTGCTTTGCTCTGGGCGGGCCACAACAGTGGCCACGGAGCGTTAAGAAGGGATAGCTTACGTTTGGCTAGGTTGTACTTGTTTGGGTTAGGAGAGTATAGCTTTGTCTTTTGTGCTCAACATAGATGTTCTGTGGACTTCTGTGCCCTACTGTGTTCTATCATATTCCGCTTGTCTCTTGGTTCGCCAGGAGAAGCGGTCGCAGCAGGTTAGGTTGAGCTTTTCTACGTTCGGTTAAGTAAGGTTACGTTAGGTCTGGATAGGATGTCTTCGACCTTTGTGCTTCTCACTGCAGTGCGGTCGAATTCGACACTGTAATATTTTCTTATATATTCGGCGTGGCTCTACGTTGGCCAGAAATAGTGGTGTCGGCACGATAGTTAGCGTTATGTTACGTTTCGATATGTCACGGCTGGTAAGGTTAGGCCAGGATATATGTCACTTTTCTGCTACACACTGCTCTTCGGTCGATCTCTGCGCTCTACTGCGCAATAATATGCTCTGCTTGGTTCTGGGGGCCAGGAGTAGTGGTCTCGGCAACATGGGTAGTGTTAGGTTACGTTCGGTTTGGTTACGTTTCATTGGGTTTTGTTTGGATAACTTTGGCTTTTTTTTGCAAGGACTGCTATTAGGTGCAATCTTCCGCTCTATTCTGCTCTGCTGTACTCTGTTCGACCCTGGGGACGCCAGTAATCGTGGTCGCCGCACGTTAGGTTGTGTCAGGTTACGTTTGAATATGTTACGTCTGGTTAGGGCAGGGGAGGATAGCATCGACCTTTGTGCTATATACTGATATTCGGTAGACTTCTGCGCTGCACTATTATCAGATATCTTTAGCTTTGCTCTGGGAAATAACGCAATAGTGTCCTCTGCGCCTTATTCTTAGTCAGGCTACGTTTACGTCGTTTAGGTTAGGACATGTTAGGTTGTGTTGTCCCTACTCTTGTGCTTTACACTGCAACTCCTCGGATTCCTGTGGCCTACTGTGCTCTAGTATATTCTGCTTGGCTCTGGGGAGGTCAGGAGTAGCGTTGTAGGGCGGTTGGCTGGAGTTACGTTACGTCTGGTAATGCTACGTTTGGTTAGGTTAGGATGGGGCAGCCATGACCTTTGTGCTGTACACTGCTATTCGGCAGATTTCTGCAATCTACTGTGCTCTACTATAATCTGCTCGACTCTGGGGAGGCCAGTAATTGTTGTCTCGCCCTGTCATGTTTTTGTAGGGTACGTTTGGTTTGGTTGTGTTAGCTATGACTAGGTTTAGGTTGCTTCGACTTTTCTTCTGTACACTGCTATTCTATGGAATTCTGTTCTGTACTCCCCTCTAATATGTTCACCTTGGCTCTGTGGAGGAAAGCAATGGTGGTAGCGTCACGTTAG
>NW_016957867.1:0-536 GCF_001483705.2 Eufriesea mexicana
TGACATGACCTGACCTGAACTGAGCTTACCCGACTGACCTGACCTGTCCTGACCTGACCTGACTTGACCTGACCTGACCTGACCTGACTTTTCCTTGCCTGACCTGACCCGTCCTGTCCTGAGTTGAACCGACCTGACCTGACCTTGCCTGACTTGACCGGTTCTGTCCTGAGTTGTACCGACCTCACTTGACCTGACCTGACCTGACCTGACCTGACCTGACCTGACACGACCTGGCCTCGCCTGGCCTGACCTGACATGACCTGACATGAGATGACCTGACCTGACCTGACCTGGCATGACCCGACATGGCCTGTCCTGAACTGACCTGTACTGACCTTGCCTGACCTGACCTGTCCTGTCCTGAGTTGAACCGACCTGACCTGACCTGACCTGACCTGACCTGACACGACCTGGCCTCGCCTGGCCTGACCTTGCCTGACCTGACCTGACATCTGACATGAACTGACCTGTACTAACCTGACCTGACCTTACCTGGATTGACCTGTCCTGATCATACCTGACTGGTCTGACCT
>NW_016957868.1:0-1278 GCF_001483705.2 Eufriesea mexicana
ATACATCCATACGTACATCCACACACCCGTACATACACCCATTCACACATCCGTACATACATCAATACATACATCCATACATACATCCATACCCACACCCATACATACATCCATAGATATATACTTGCGTACATCCGTTCATACATCCATACATCCATCCATACATGAATCCATACATACGATCTTCCATACACGCATCCATCCATACGTACATACATTCTTGCATACATCCATACATACATCCATACATCCATCCATACAAACAACCATACATACATCCATGCATGCATACATGCATACATCCATACATACATCAATACATACATCCATATATACTCCCATACACACATCCATTCATTCATGCATACATACACCGTTACATACATCCATACATACATCTGTTCTGCCGCCCGCCCTCCCATCCATTCATCGTCCCACATATTCATATATCCATGCATCCGTACATCCATACATGCGTACATTAATACATCCATACATACAGAACTCAAATACATCCATATATTCAAACATCCATTCATACATACATCCATTCATTCGCACATCCATTCATCCATACATCCATCCATCTATACAGGCATCCATCCATACACACATCCATACATACACCCATACGTCCATACATCCATACATTCACAAATCCTTACATCCGTCCGTCCATACTTCATTCAATCCATACATCCATCCATCCATACAACCATTCATCCATTCATACATCCATCCGAACATCCAACTTTCCATACATCCTTCCACCCGTACATCTGCCCATCCACACATCCACCCACCCATACATCCATCGATCCATAAATATATCCATTCATACATCCATGCATGTTTACATAAATACATCCACTCGCCCATACATCCATAAACCCGACCACTCGTACTTCCATCATTCGATACCTCCATCCATCCAAACATCCATACATATATAAATCCATACATCCATACATCCGTACATTCGTCCATTCGTACCTCAACCCATCCACACTTCCACCCATTCATACAGCCATCCATCCATACATACATCCATACATGCACCCATACTACCGTACATCCATCCATCCTACATCCACCCATCCTTACATACATCGAACCATACATACTTCCCTCCATACTTCCACCCACCAATCCATCCATCCACCCATGCATCCATACACACATCAATGCACAGATCCATGCTTACACGCATACATTCATCCATACTTCCATCCATCCATCCATCTATACATCTACCCATCCATAGATCCACCCATCCAT
>NW_016957869.1:0-2007 GCF_001483705.2 Eufriesea mexicana
CTGATATCCTAAGGAGTTCTGCGCTATTCTCTCCTGTGGCATGTTCTGCTTGTCTCTGAGGGAAGCAGCAATGGAAGTCACGTTTCGATAGGTTGACTTAGGTTACGTTCGGTTATGTAGCGATGGGCTGCGCTAGGGTAGGGTAGCTTCGACTTTTGTGCTATACACCGCTATTCGGTGGACTTCTGCGCCCTACTGTGCTTTAATATGCTCCGCCTATCCCAGGCGAGACCAGTAATAGCAGTTGCCGCACGCTATGCTGTTTCAGGCTACGTTTTGTTAGGTTACCCTTGGATGGCTTTGGTTCGACTTTTCTGTTATACACTGCGATTCTATTTATTTCGGTGCTTCCCTCTGCTCTAACCTGTTCTGCTTGGCTCTGGTTGGGGCAGCGATAGAGGTCTCGTCACGTTAGTTTGTGTTAGGTTACGTTTGGTTGGGTTAGCATTGGATAGCTTTGACTTTTGGGATATGCACTGTTACTTGGTGCATTTCTGCGCTCCACTGTACCCTAATATTTCTTCCCGGCTCCGTGCAGGCCAGCAATAGCGGCCGCGACACGTTAAAGTGTGTTAGGTCACGCTTGCTTATTTAACGATTAGCTAGGTTATGATTGGAGGTCTTTGACCTTTGCGCTATACAATGCTCTTTGTCGGATTTCTGCGATATACTACGCTCTAACATTTCCTGCTTGGCTCTGGGGATGCCAGCAATGGCGGCGTCCGGCACACTGTGCTGAGTTTTGTTACGTTTGGTTGCGCAACGTTTGGCTAGGTTAGGGGTGGGTAGCGTCGAGTTTTTTGCTGTACACAGATATTTTATGGACTTCCGCGCCCTGCTTCCCTCCAATATGCTCAGCTAGGCACTATGGTGGCCGGGAACAGTGGTTTCGGCACATTAGGTTTGATTAGGTAACGTTTGGTTAAGTTACGTATTGTTAGGGCAGGATAGGGTAGCTTTGACTTTTCTGCTACACTCTGCTTTTCGGTGGCTTTCTGTGCCCTACTGCCCTCTAGTATGTTCTGCTTGGCTCCAAGAAGGCCAGCAATGGCGGCCTCGGCACTTTATATTGAGTTAGGCTACGTTTGGTTGATTCTGGTTATTTCATGTAAGGATTGCATATCTTTGGCTATTTTGCTATACACTGCAATGCGGCGGGTTTCTGCGCACTACTGTCCTGTAGTATATTCTGATTTGGTTAGAATAGGGTATGGTAGATATACCTCTCGTGCTGTGCAATGCTATTGTATAGATTTCTGCGCTCTTCTCTCCGATAATATGTCCTCCTTTACTCTGGCGAGGGCAGCAGTAGACGCCTCGTCACGTTATGTTCAATTCGGTTACGCTTGGATAAGTTACGTTTTGTTAGGGCAGGGTAGGATACCTTTGACCTTTGTGCTACACATTGCTATTCTGAGGATTTCTGCGCTCTATATTGCGCTAATGCCCTCTGCTTTGCTGTGGGGATGGCAGCAATAATGGCCGCGGCCCGATATGTTGAGTTAGGCAAAGCTTGGCTGTTCTATGTTGGTTCCGGTTAGGCACAGGTAACATTGACTTTTCTGCTGTTCACTGCAATTCTATGGATTTCTGTGCTCTGCCGTCCTGTGGTGTGCTCTGCTCGGCTCTCGGGACGCCAGCAACTGTGGTCGCGGCACGTTAGGTTGAATTAGAGTATGTTTGGTTATGTTACGATTGGCTAGGCTAGGATAGGGTTGCTTTGACTTTTGACATTTACACTGCTTTTCCGAGGATTTCTGCGCCCTACTGTGCTCTTGTATGTCCTGCTCTGCGCTGGGGAGGCCAGCAATGGTGGCATCGGCACGTTATGTGGAGTTAGGCTACGTGCGGTTAATTAACGTTTGTTCAGGAAATGACTGGGTACCATTCACCGTTTTGCTATACGCTACAATGCGGCGGGGTCCTGCACCCTGTCTTTCTCTGTTATATACTGCTTGTTTACTGGGAGGCCAAGAATAGATATCCCGACACGATAAGTTGAATTAT
>NW_016957870.1:0-414 GCF_001483705.2 Eufriesea mexicana
ACATCCACACATACATCCATCCACACATCCGTACATACATCCATAGATATATCCATACATACATACGTACATACATCCAGACATCCATCCATACATGCTTCCATAAATACGCCCTTCCATCCGTCCATGCATCCTTTCTTCCACCCACCCTTTCACCCGCTCCTCAGTTCATCCACGCATCCATTCATCCACCCGCACATCCATACAGCCACTCATCTATCGTTCCATACATCCATCCATCCACACATCAACCCATCCATACATCCATCGATCCATACTTCCATCCATACATACGTCCATCCACAAACGCATCCATCCATTTATACATCCATGCACACATCCTTCCATACATCCATACACACAGACATAGATATATCCATACATACATCCATACATACATCCAACAATCCATCC
>NW_016957871.1:0-532 GCF_001483705.2 Eufriesea mexicana
ACAACATAACGCGCTGATACCACTATTTCTTTCTTTGCCTGAGCCGGGGTGTTCATATTAGAGCACACTAGAGAGCAGAAATCTGCCGAATGGCGGTGCATAGCACAAAGGTCAAAGCTACCCTCTCCTAAACTAACCGACTGTAACCTAACCGAACGTAACAAAACCCAACCTAACGTGCCGAGACCACTACGGCTGGCCTCCCCATCACCAAGCAGAACATATTAGAGGAGAGTGGAGCGCAGTAGTCAATAGGATGGCAGTGTATAGCTGAAAGGACAAAGTTATCAGCACCTAACCCATGCGAACGTAACCTGCCCAAACGTAGCTTAATACAAGCTAACGTGCCGAGACCACTGTTACTCTCCTTCCCAGAGTAGAGTACAGTATAGCACAGCTATGTAGAGCCTAGAAATCCTACAGGCAGTGTATGGTGCAGTAGCCGCAGCTTCGCAATCCTAATCTTACGAATCGAAACAACGCCAGACGAACATAGCACAGCATAACGCAGTCATTGCTGACCTCCCGAGTG
>NW_016957872.1:0-2379 GCF_001483705.2 Eufriesea mexicana
GTAAAGTATCGCAACCCCACGCGGAGAGACCTCTGCTGTTGGCATCCCCAGGGCCAAGCAGGATGTAGTACAGGGAAATAAATGGCAGGACTACGCCGAATAACATTGTCGAGCACGAAAATCACAGCTGCAATTAACGAAACTTACATAACATAGCCAAACCAAACGAAACATAAAGCAACCTAACGTGCCGAGACCACTACTGCTGGCCTCTCAAGGCAAGCAGAAAATATTAGAGCACAGCAGAGGGTAGAAGTCAACCGATTAGCATTATATAGCACAAAAGTCGAAGCGAACCCATCCTAACCTAACCCTACGTAACGAAACCCAGCGTGACGTTACTCAAGCTAAGTAGCCGAGACCACTGTAGCTGGCCATCCCAGCGCCAAGCAGAACATACTGGAGCACAATAGAGCCCCGAAATCCACCGAAAGCAGTGTACAGCACAAAGGTCAATGCAATCTTTACCGAAATTAACGTAACCCAACCAGACAAACGTAACCTAACTAAACCGAACGTGCTGAGACCTCTGTTGACGGCCTTCCAAGAGCCAAGCAGAGAATATTGCGGCACAGAAGAGCGCAAAAATCCACCGAATGGCAGTGCAAGGCACGAAAGTCCAAGCTATCCTTCCCTAATATAGCCAAACTTGACGTAAACAAACGTAACACAACTCAAACTTACGCGTGGAGTCCACGATTGCTGGCCTCCCCAGTGCCAAGCAGAGCATATTAGGGCAGAGTATAGCGCAGAAATTTACCGAATAGCGGTGTATACCACAAAGGTTAAAGCTACGCTATCCTAGACAAACCAAATGTAGCAAAACCAAGCGTAACATAACTCAACCTATCGCACAGGGACCCATATTGTTGGCCTCGCCAGAGGCAAGGAGAAGATATTGGAGTACAATAGAACGCAGAAGTCCAACTGATAGCTGTGTGTAGCACAAAAGTCCAAGTTAACCAATCCCATCCTGACAAAACGTAACTAACCCAAACGTAACCTTACTCAAGTGAACGGACAGGACTGACATTGCTGCCCTACTCATAGCCAAGCTGCACATACTAGAGGACGTTAGAGCGCAGAAATGCACAGAACATCACAGCATAGATCTAAAGCGGAGATGGACTTTCCTAACCTTACCAAACGTAACATAACAGAACGTAACCGAACTAACGCTAGCGTGACGAAGGCATTACTGCTGGCCTTGGCAGCACACCAAGCCTTGGCAGGGACAAGGAGAACATACTAGAGGACAGTCTACCGCAGTAATGCGCCGAAGAGCGGAAAGGTTCAAAATTACCCATTCCTAACCTAACCAGCGGTAACACTTCCAAACGTAACCTAATTCATCCTAATGTGTCGAGACACTGTTGCCGGCCCCTGCATGGCCGAGCAGAAATCCATAGAATAGCAGCGTAAAGCTCAAAAGCCAAACCTTCCATATCCTAACCTAACCAAACGTAACGAAACCAAACGTAACCTAAAACAATCTAACGTGGCGAGAAGTCTGTTGCTGCGCTTCACAGAGCCAGGCGGAGAATACTTGTGGAGAGTCGTGCGCAGAAACCCGGAGAATAGCATTATATAGCACGAAAGACGAAGTTACCGAATCCTAACCTAGCTAATCCTGAAGTGTCCATAGGTAACCTAAGTCAGACTGACGTGTCGATACGACTATTGCTGGCCTTCCCAGGGACAAACAGAATATACCTGAGAACAGTAGAGCGCAGAAGCCCGCCGCATTGCGGTGTATAGGAAGAAAGTCAAACATATGCAATCATTCCATGAACCAGCCAAAACTAACCAAACGTTGCGTGACTCAACATAGCGTGCCGAGGCCACCGTTGCTGGTGTCCCCAGAGATCAGCAGAACATACTAGAGCGCAGCAAGGCGCAGAAATCCACCGAAGGGCAGTGTACAGCACAAAAGACAAAGCTAACCTAACCTATCCTATCCAATCGTGACATAATCGTACGTCACGTAACTCATTCTAACGAGACGCGGCCACTATTGCTGGCCTCCCCAGAGCCGAGCAGAACATATTATAGGAGAGCAGAGAACAGAAACACATAGCATCGCAGTGTAGAGCAGAGAAGTCAAAGGTAACCGAGCCTAATCCAAACGAACCCAACCTAACCTAAGGTAACCTAGCTCAACATAGTGTGCCGCGACCACATTCGTTGGCGTCCACAGGGCTAAGCAGAATTTAGCAGAGCACGGCAGAGCAAAGGAGTCCACCGCATACATGTGTATTGCACTGTGGTCATAGATATCGTTACCGCACTTAACGTAACCTAACCCAATCAAACGTAATCGAACTAGACCTAGCTTTCGGAGACCAATATTCCTGGCATCACGAGAGCCAAGGGGATTGT
>NW_016957873.1:0-416 GCF_001483705.2 Eufriesea mexicana
TTCCATCGAGATTCTGTAGCATTGCAATGGCAATAGCACGCCAATAGAATCATTCCTCCTTATGTATGCAAGAAAGTTTCCTCACCACGATGTTAGTAGAAAATGTCAATAAAATTGAACATTCCAGCCCGATTCCGCAGCATTGCAATGGCTATAGCAGGTCAAAATGATCTACCCTCCTTACTTATACAAGGAAGTTGGCTCACCACGATATTAGTAGAAAATGGCAATGAAATTGAATTTTCCAGCAAGATTCTAAAGCATTGCAATGGTTACAGTGTGCCAACAGAATCTTTCCGCCTTATTTACGCAAGAAAGATAACTCACCACGATAATAGTAGAAAATGTCTATAAAATCGAACCTGCCAGGCACTTTCCATATCATTTCAAAGGCTATAGCACGCCAAAAGGATCTT
>NW_016957874.1:0-241 GCF_001483705.2 Eufriesea mexicana
GAGCGCCTTAGAGCACATTAGGGCCCAGAAACCCTCCGAATAGCGGTAAAAAGCACAGAAGTCGAAGTAGCCAGTCCTTACGTAGCCAAACGTAACATAACCAAAGGTACCCTAACTCAACCTAACACGACGAGACCTTTACAGCTGATATCCACAGAGACAAGCGGGCTATGCTAGGGCACAGCGGTGAGTAGAAAGCCGCCCCATTTCAGTGAATAGCACAGAAGTCGAACATATCCTA
>NW_016957875.1:0-1256 GCF_001483705.2 Eufriesea mexicana
GTGTACTAGGGCAGAGTTGAGCGCAGAAATCCAGCGCATTGCAGTGAAAATCTCAAATGACGTGGATATTCTAGCATACCTTGACCTAACCTAACCTAACCAAACGTAGAATTAGTCAACATAACGTGCCGCCACCACTGCTCCTGGCCTCCCATAGCCTAGCAGAATATGATCGAGCGCAGCAGAGCACAGAACTCAATCTGTCATGACGAGACCAGGATTGCCGACCTCTGCAGAGACAAGCCAAATGTACTAGGCAGCAGTTGTGCGCACAAATGCACCGCACTGTAGTGAGTAGCTCAAACGTCGAAGACATCGCAACCTAACCTGACCTAAGATAACCTAACCGAACGTAGCATAACTCAAGATAACGTGGCGCGGCCACAGCTCCTTACCTCCCCATAGCCTAGCAGATCGTAATGGACCACAACATATTACAGAAATCCGCATTATATCAGGGCAAAGCTCGAAAGTCAAAGTTTCCTGACCAAACTTATCAAAATGTAACTTAGACAAACGTAACGCAACTATTTGTAACGTGCCGCGACCACTAATGTTCCCCTCCCCTGAGACGAGTAGAGTATAGTAGAGCAGTCCTGAGCACAGAAATCCACAAAGCAGCAGCATGTGAAGCAAAAGTCGGGGATGCCCTAGACGAACCTAGCTGCCATAACCAAACATAGCATAACAAGATATAACGTGCGGCGGCCGGTATTGATGGCATTCATAGAGGAACGCAGAGCATATTAGAACACATTAGGGAGCAGAGATCCTCCGAATAGCAGCGTAGAGCACAAAAGCCAAAGATAAAGAAACCTAACGTAACCTAACCAAACGTAACCATACGTAACATAATCAAGCGTAGCCTAACTCAGCGTAACGTGCCGCGTCTATTGCTAACCACCCCAGGGCTAAACAGAATATAGTAGAGCACAGTCGAGTTCAGAAATCCACCGAATAGCAGTGTATAGCACGAAGTTCAAAGATAACCTGGCCGAGGATTACATAACCTAATCCAACCAAACATAACATAGCTCAACCAGACGTGCAGTGATCACTATCGCTGTAGTCCCCAGAGCCAAGCAGAAAACACTAGAGCACAAAAGAGCGCAGAAAGCAGCCCCATTGCAGTGAATAGCGCTAAAGTCGAACATACCATACCTAACCCATCACAACTCAGCGTAGCATAGCTGAAAGCAACGTTCCGCCACCACATTTCCTGGCACCCACGGAGCGAAGCCGAATGTAGTAGGGCA
>NW_016957876.1:0-1570 GCF_001483705.2 Eufriesea mexicana
ATGTACGTATGCTTGGATGGATGTATGGGTGGATGGATTTATGGATGTGTGCATGTATGGATGAATGGATGGATGGATGGATATATGTATGGATGTATGGATTTATGGATGTTTGGATTATGGATGTATGCATGTATGTATGTATGGATGCACGAATGCATGGATGTACGGGTGAATGGATGTACGGGTGTATATATGTATGGATGTATGAATGTATGGATGTATGGGTTATGGACGTATGCATGTATGTATGTATGGATGCACGAATGAGAATGGATGTACGGGTGAATGGATGTACGGATGTATATATGTATGGATGTATGGATGTATGGATGTGTGGATGTATGGATGTATGAATGGATGGATGTATAGAGAGATAGATGTATGGATCAATGGATGTTTGGATGGGTGCTTGTATGGATGGATGGATGGATCGATGGATGTATGGATGGGTGGAAGTATGGACGGATGGATGTTTGGCAAGTGGGATGTATGTATGGATGTATGAATGGATGAATGGTTGTGTGGATGGATGGGTGTATGAATGGATTGAGGTATGGATGTGTGGATGTATGGATCGATGGATTTTTGTATGGGTGTTTGGATCGATGGATGTATGGATGGGAGGATGTATGGATGGATGGATGTATGAAAGGACGTATGTACGGGTGGATGGACTTATGGATGGGTGGTTTTATGTATGAATGGATGTATGAATGTATGGATGTATGTCTGGACGGATATACGGATGGATGGATGTATGGATGTGTGGATGTATGGATGTTTGGATGTAAGGATGTATGGGGGTATGAATGTATGGATTACGAATGTATGGATGTACGGATGTGTGGATGTATGGATGTATATATGTAAGTATGTATGGATGGATTGATGAATGAATGGATGGATGTGTGGATGCATGGATGTATGTATGGGTGGATTTATGGACGTATGAATGGTTGGATGGATCTTTGGATGGATGGATTTATGGATGTGTGGATGCATGGACGTATGGATGGATTGTTGTATGGATGTACGGATCGATGAATGTATGGATGGGTGGATGTATGGATGGATGGATGTATGAAAGGGTGTATGTATGGATGGATGGGTTTATGGATGGACGGCTTTATGGATGTATGGTTGTATGGATGTATGGATGTATGGATGTATGGATGTATGGATGTATGGATGTATGGATGTATGGATGTATGGATGTTTGGATGTATGAATGTATGGATGTACGAATGTATGGATGTATGGATGTACATATGTATGTATGTATGGATGGATTAATGAATGAATGGATGGATGTACGGATGTATGTTTGGATATATGTATGGATGTTCGTATGGTTGCAAGGATGTATGGATGGATGGATGGAAGTACGGATTGATGGATTTATGGATACATGGATGTGTGGATGTATGGATGTGCGTATGGACGTACGTATGTATGCATGATCGTATGGATGTATGTATCGTTGTATGTCTGGATGTATGGATGAATGGATGTATGGAAGGATGTGTGTATGGATGTATGTATGGACGAATGTATCTGTGAATGTATG
>NW_016957877.1:0-294 GCF_001483705.2 Eufriesea mexicana
TGATGGCGTTAGGCGATGTATTCACCAAGCTATAGCAGATTATAGATCTTGAATAGACCTATTTTCTGGTAAGTAGATGTCTGTACTTGCCATTGGATTGAAGGCGGTAGGCGATCTATTTTCCAAGCTATAGCAGATTATTGATTTTGAATTGACCTATTCTCTGACATGTAGATGGCTGTACTAGCCATTGGATTGATGGCGTTAGGCTATCTATTCACAAAGCTATAGAAGGTTAAAGATTTTGGAAGGACCTATTGTCAGGCAAGTAGATGGCAGTACTTGCCATTGGAT
>NW_016957878.1:0-646 GCF_001483705.2 Eufriesea mexicana
TAACAGAACCTAGAATAGCTAAACCTAACGAGCCGAGACCTGTAATGCTGGCCGCGACAGAGAAAAACAGAACATATTTGAGAACAGTAGGGGGCAGTAGTCCGCGAATAGCAGTGTATAGCACAAAAGTCAATGCCATCCTAAGCAAACGTTGCCAAACATAGCCTTACCATCCGTTACCTCCCTAAACCTATCGTGCCACGACCGCTGTTGATGGTCTCGCCAGAGTTGAGCAGAGTGTAGTAGAGCAATGCAGAGCACAGGAGTCCACCGAATAGCTGTGTATAGCACGAAAGTCAGAGCTGTGCTCTCCTAACTTAACCAAACGTAACATAACCAAGCGCAACCCAACAAGACCTAATGTCCCGAGACCACATTTGCTATACCCAGAGACAAGCAGTGTTTACTAGAGCACAGTAGGGTACACAAAGCCAGCAAGTAGCAGTGCGTTGCACAAGAGTCAAAGATATCCTAACATAACATTACATAACCTAACCCAACCAAGCGTAGAGCAACTAAACGTATCAAGCCGAGACCTATATTGCTGGCCCCGCCCCCAGAGCCAAGCAGAAGATATTAGATCACACTAGAGGGCAGATATCCAACGGAATGCAGTGTATAACGCAAAAGACGGAGCCATCCTAAC
>NW_016957879.1:0-569 GCF_001483705.2 Eufriesea mexicana
ATTTCCGCACACTACTCCGCTATAATATGCTCTGCATGGCGCTGCGGAGGCCAGCAGTGGTGGCCTCGGCACGTTAGGTTGAGATATTGTGCGTTTGGTTATGATACGCTTTGTTACGTTTGGGTAGGATACCTTTGAGTTTTGTGCTATAAACTTCTATTCGCTGGATTTCTGCGCTCTACTGCGATCTGATATTCCTGAATTCCAGAAATTGTGGCCGCGGCCCGTTAGGATGTATCATGTTACGTTTGGTTAGGCTAGGTTTGTTTGTGTTAGGTTGGGATATCTTTGACTTTCGTGCTATAAACTGCCGTTCTATGGGCAACTGCGCTCTACACTCCTCTATTATGTCCTGCTTGGTGATGGGGAGGCCAGCAACAGTGGGCTAGATACGCTTGGTTGGGATTGTTCACACTCGGCTGTGTTAGGTTACGACGGGTTAGGTTAGGATACCTTCTAATACTTTTTTGCTTTACACTTCAATGCGGCGGCTTTCAGCGCTCTAATGTGCTCTAGTATGTCGTGTTTTGCTCTGGCGAAGTCAACAATAGTGGCCTAGGCGCGACAGG
>NW_016957880.1:0-641 GCF_001483705.2 Eufriesea mexicana
TGTATGCATGTATGTATGGACGTATGTATTGATGTACGTATGGATGGATGAGTGCATGGATGGTTGGATTTATGGATGTACGGATGTGTGGATGTATGGGTGTATGGATGGATGGATGTACTAAAGTATGGACGTTTGTATGTATGGGTGTATGAATGTATGGCCGTAGTTGCGTTACGGATGTGTGGATGTATGTATGCATGGATGTGTGGATGTACGAATGTATGGATGTACGGTGGCATGTATGTATGGATGTGTGGGTGGATGATTGGATCGGTGAATGGACGTAAGAGTGGATGTATGTATGGATCCCTGTATGGATGAATGTATGGATGTATGCGTGGACGTATGCATGGATGTATGCATGTATGTATGTATGGATGTTTGAATGAATGTATGCATGGATGTATGTATGGATGTATGTAAGTATGTATCTATGGATGTATGAATGGGTGAATGTATTGGTGTATGCAAGGATGTATGTATTGATGTCTCTATGGATGCATGGATGGATGGGTGGATGGGCGGATGGATGTATGGATGGATTGAGGTATGCATGCACATGCATGGATGTATGAATGGATGGATGCATGGATGTATGAATGGATGGATGTATATATGTATGGATGTATGGATTGATG
>NW_016957881.1:0-532 GCF_001483705.2 Eufriesea mexicana
TCTGTGCATTACACTGCAATGCGGTTGACCTCTGCGCTCTGCTGCGGTGTAGCATATTCTGCCCGGCGCTTGAGAGGCCAGCAATAGTGGTCTCGGCACGTTAGTTTGTGTAAAGCAACGTTTCGTTAGGTTTGGTTAGGTGGGCTCGGTTTGGATTTCTTTGACTTTTGTGCTATAAACGGCTACTCGGCGGATTCCTGCGCCCTACTTTGCTCTACTAGACTCAGCTGGACTCTGGGGTGGCGAGCAGTAGTGGCCGTGGAACGTCAGGTTGCACATTAAGTTACGTTTGGTTATGTTCGGTTTGACTGGGTTAGGTTGGGATATCTTTGACTTCTGTTCTGCACACAGTAATGCGGTGCGCATATGCGCCCAGATATGCTATAGTAAGCTCTGCTTGGCTCTGTGGTCGCCAGTAATTTTGATCGCGGCATATTTGGTTGGGATACGGTGCGTTTGGTTATGCTGCGTTACCATTGGCTTGGTATGGAATGTTTCGACTTCTCAACCATACACTGCAACTCCGCGGATT
>NW_016957882.1:0-563 GCF_001483705.2 Eufriesea mexicana
GGAGAGAATAGTTTAGACCTTTGAGCCTTTCACTGCTATTCGGTGGAATACTGCCCTCCACTGTGCTCTAATACATTCCGCTTGTCTCCGGGAGGCCAGTAGCAGTGATCGCGGCACGTAATGTTGAGCTATGCTGCGTTCGGTTAGGTCAGGTAAGGTCATGTTATGTTAGAGTATCCTCGACTTTTGTTACATACACTGCTATTCGGTGGATTTCTGCGCTCGACTGTGCTCTAATATGTTCATCTTAGATCTGGGAGGGCCAGCGACAGAGGTATCGGCACGTTACGTAGGGTTATACTACGTTTGGTTTGTCTAGATTAGGCCAGGGTAGGTTAGGATACCTTAGACTTTTGTGCTCTACAATGCGTTGCGAATGATTCCTGCGCTCCACTGTGCTCCATTATATTATGGTTGATTTTGTGAAATGGTTGATTTTGTGGAAATCAGCAATAGTGGTCTTGGTATGTCTGGTCGGGTTAGGTTACGTTTCGTTATGCTACGATTGGCTATGTTAGGCTAGGATAGCTATGACTTTTGCGCTGTACACTGCTTTTCGGTGG
>NW_016957883.1:0-538 GCF_001483705.2 Eufriesea mexicana
AGTTGGCTCACTACGATATTAGTCGTAAAAGTCAATAAAATTAAATTTTCCAGCCAGATTCTACAGCATTGCGGTGGTAATAGCTTGCCAATATAATCGTTCCTCCTTGTTTATGCAAGAAAGGTAACTCACCACGTTATTAGTCGAAAATGTCAATAAAATTGAATTTTCCATCCATATTCTATAGCACTGCAGCGGCTATAGCTCGCCAATAGAATCTGTCTTCCGTGTTAATGCAGGGAAGTTATCTCACCAAGATATTAGTCGAAAATGTCAATAAAATTGAATTTTCCATCCATATTCTATAGCACTGCAGCGGCTATAGCTCGCCAATAGAATCTGTCTTCCGTGTTAATGCAGGGAAGTTATCTCACCAAGATATTAGTCGAAAATGTCAATAAAATTGAATTTTCCATCCATATTCTATAGCACTGCAGCGGCTATAGCTCGCCAATAGAATCTGTCTTCCGTGTTAATGCAGGGAAGTTATCTCACCAAGATATTAGTCGAAAATGTCAATAAAATTGAAATTTCCAGC
>NW_016957884.1:0-524 GCF_001483705.2 Eufriesea mexicana
TGGATTCCTGCGCTCTACATTGCTCTACTATACTCTGCTCGACTCTCGGGATGCGAGCAATTGAGGCCGTGGCACGTAGGGTTGTGTCTCGTAACGCTTGGCTAGGTTATGTTAGGATAGGAATGGTTAGGGTAGCTTCGACTTTCGTGCTATACACAGTTATTCGATGGATTCCTGCGTTCCACAGTACTCTACCCAAACCTGCTGGACCCTGGGAGGCCAGCAATAGTGGTCGCGGAACGTTACGTTGTGTTTGGCTACGATAGGTTAGGCTATGTTTGTTCGTGCTTGGTTTGGATATCTTTCAATTTTCAGCTGTAAACTGCGATCCGATGGATTTCTGCAACCTATCCTCCTCTAATAAGTTCTGCTTGGCTCTGTGGGGGCAGCAATAGAGTAGTGGTGGTAGCTCGTTAGGTTCTGCTTGGTTACGTTTGGTAGTGTTTGGCTACGATGGGTTTGGTTGGGTTAGCTATGACTTTTATGCTGCGCACAGCAATTCTGTGGACTCCAGAGCCCTATTG
>NW_016957885.1:0-268 GCF_001483705.2 Eufriesea mexicana
GGATATGGCTGTACTTGCCATTGGATTGAAGGCGTCGGGCGATCTATTCACCAAGCTATGACAGATTATTGATTTTGAGTAGACCTATTCTCTTGCAAGGAGATGGCTGTACTTGCCATTGGATTGGAGGCGATAGGCGATCTATTCACCAGGCTATAATAGGTTATAGATTTTGAATAGACCTATTCCCTGGCAAGTAGGTGCGTATACTTGCCATTGGATTCAAGGCGTTAGGCGATCTATGCAACAAGCTATAGCAGGTTATAGA
>NW_016957886.1:0-1068 GCF_001483705.2 Eufriesea mexicana
GGGAAACAATACTGGCCGTAGCACGTTAGGTATAGTTAGATGACGTTTGGTTGTGTTAGGCTGTGTTGGGCTAGGCTAGGATGTTTTTGAGCTCTGTGCTTTACCCTGCAATGCGGCGGACTTCTGTGTTTTGCTGTGCTCTAGTATATTCTGTTTGGCTCTGTGGAAGAAATCAATTGTGGTGTAGGCACGTTAGGTCGGGTTGGGTTACGTTAGGCTGTGTCACGTTCGGTTGGGTCAGGCTAGAGTAGCTACGACTATTGTACTGTACATGTCTATTCGGTGGACATCTGCGCTCTGCTGTGCTCTAATACGCTCTACTCGGCTCTGGGGAGGACAGACATAATGGTCTCGACTAGTTTGGCTGTGTTAGACAAAGTTTGGCTAGGCCATGTTTGCTTTGGTTGGCATTTGAGTGCTTTGACTTTCGTGGTATCCAAAGTTACTCGGCGGGCTTCTGTGTTCTACTATGCTCTGCTCGACTCTGGGAACGCCAACAATTGCAGTTGCGGCTCCATATATTGTGTTAGGTTACGTTTGGGTTCGTTACGATTTGTTAGGCTTGCGGAGCATATTTTCGAATTTTCTTCTATACACTGAGGTTCTATGTATTTCTGCGTTCTACACTCCTCCAATATGCTCTGTTTGACTCTGTTGAGATCTGCAATTCTGAACGCGGTACGTTACTTTGCATTAGATTACGTTTGGTTAGGTTTCGTTGGGTAGTGTTAGATAAGGACAGCTTTGTCTTTTGTGCTTTACAGTGCTATTCGGGGTATTCCTGAGCTCCATTGTGATCTAATATGTATAGCGTGTCTCTGAGAAGGCGAGCAATAGCGGTCATGGCACCTAAAGTTCGGTTAGGCTACGTTCGGATAGGTTACGTTTGGCTGGGTAAGGTCTGCATAGCTTTGACTTTTGTTCTATGTTCTGAGATTCCATGTATTTCTGCCATCTACTCTCCTCTAAAGTATTCTGCTTGGCTCTGGAGGGCCAGAAGCAGTGATCGCGTTACGTTAGGCTGAGTTATGTTACATTTGGTTGCGATTCGATTGGTTATGATAGGAG
>NW_016957886.1:2260-5100 GCF_001483705.2 Eufriesea mexicana
TTCCAGCAATAGTGGTCTCTGTAAGATGTGTTACGTTGGGCTTCGTTTGGTTAAATTATATTAGCCCGCGCTAGGTTTGGGCAGCTTCGACTTTTCCGCTATACACAGAGATTATATGGATTTCTGAGCTCTACGCCCTCTAACATGTACTGCTTGGCTCTGGCGTGGCCAGCAATAGCGGTCGCGGCACGTTAGGGTGACTTATGTTAAGTTCTTGTATGTCACGATCGGTTAGGTTTGGAGAGGGTTGCTTTGATATTTGCCGTGCACACAGCTACTCGGTTTATAACTGCGCTCTACTATGCTCTAATAAGATCAGCTTCGCTATGCAAAATCCAGCAACGGTGGTACCGGCACGTCATGTTTGGTTAGGCTACGTTTGGTGCGTTAGGGTAGATAAGGTTAGGTTAGGACATCTTCGACTTTTGTGCTTTGCACAGTAATGCGGCAGATATCAGCGCACTATTGTGCACTAGCATATTCCGATAGGCTCTGGTGATGTCAGCAATAATGGTCTAGGTACGTTAGGTTAAGTCTGGATCCGTTTGGTTTTGTTATGTTTGGTTAGGTTGGGCTGGGACAGCTTTGACTTTTGTGGTATAAACTTATTTTCGATGGGCTTCTGCGCTCTACTGTGATCTTGTATGCTCTGCTTTGCTCTGCGGGGGGGGGGGGCAGAGATAGCGGCCGCGACTCATTAGCTTGAATTTTGTCACATTTGTTACTGCTATGATTGTCTGGATCAGATTTGGGTAGCATTGACCCTTCTGCTGTACCCTGCGACCTATGGACATCGGCTCTCTCCTCTACTCTAATTTGTTCTGCTTGTCTAAGTGTATGCCCGCAATAATGGTCACCGCACGATAGGTTGAGTCAGATTACGTTTGGTTAGGTTTGGTTAGGTTGGTTCTGGCTTCGATAGCTTTGACTTCTGTGCTCAACACTGCTTTACTAAGGACTTCCGCGCTCTAATGTGCTCCATCGCATCAGCTTGTACCAGGGCACGCCAGCAATGGCGGTTGCGGCACGTTAGGCTACATTATGGTACGTTTGGGTCGGTTAGATTAGGTTAAGTTTGGTAGGGACTGCTTTGCTCTTTTCTGCTATACACTGCTGAGGGCAGAAGCTGGGGAGGGTTCTGGTGTAAGGTGTCCGCCAGAAACCACGATGGAACTGATTATCCCTATAGCTGCAAAGCCGAGCTGCGCAGTGCGGGAGACTTCGGTGAAGTTGTAGGGCCCGATCCGGCAAGTCCACTTACCTCGCCTCCTCGTTGGTGCCCTCGGGGTCCAGTTGGTGGTGTCCCATGCGTTCGCGCATGCCACTGGACGCGAAAGTGGGAGTGGCAACGGGCCATGGAGACCTTCGGTTGGATCTCATATCCATGCCAGACCCGAAGTGGCCCACGAGAAATACGCCAATACGGGTATCACCCCGGGCGTACTCCTAAGCCTACTAGGGTCCTGCGCGGGTTGACTTCCTCCGCTGGTTGGACCTGTTCATTTTCTTGGTATGCTGATGATCTAAATTCGCACCCACCATCTGCCGCTATATCAAAAAATGGACCAGGTACGACAAAGCTGCGCAAAGGCGCTAAAGAGCTTAAGAAACAGTCGTTGCTATACACTGCTATTCGGTCGATATCTGCGCTGTTCGTTGCTCTACTAGCATCCGCTTGTCTCTGCGGAGGTCGGCAATAATGGTCTAGGCACGCTATTTTGAGTTCTGTAACGTTCGGTTATGTTAGGTTATGTTAGGTTTGGGCAGGATATCCTTGACTTTTCTGCTGCAAACAGCAATGCGTTGGAGTCCTGCAATCTGCTGTGCTCTTATATATTCCGCTTGGCTTCGCACAGGCCAGCAATGCTGGTCGTGGTACGATAGGCTGTTCATGGTTACGTTTGGTTACGTTAAGTTAGTTTGGGATAGGCTTGGACAGACGTGACTTTCGTGGTATACGCTTCTGTTCAGCGGATTTCAAAGCTTTACTGCGCTCCAGTATGTTCTGCATGGCACTGGGGAGGCCATAATTAGTTGCCACGGCACGTTAGGCTGTGTCAGATTACGCTTGGTTATATTAGGTTTGGTTAGGTTATGACGGGCCGGCTTTGACTTTTGCGCTACACACTGCAATTCGGTGCATTTCTGCGCTCTACAGCGCTCTAGTGTACTCTGTTTGTCTTTGGAGAGGACAGCAGTAGTGGTCTCGGCACGTAAGGTAGAGTTATGCTACGTTTGGTGAGGTTACGTTTGTTTGTGTTGGGTTGGGAGTGCTATGACTTTCGTGGTATAGACTATTGTTCGGTGGACTTCTTCGCTCTGCTGTGCTCTAGTATGATCCCTTTGGCTATTCGGAGGCAAGCAGGAGTGGTCTCGGCGCGTTAGGTTGACTTATGCTACGTACGGTTATATCACGTTTGGCTATGTTAGGATGTTGTAGCTTCGACTATTGTGCTTTGCACTGCGATTCTATGGACGCCTGCGCTTTACTCTCCTCTAACCTGTTCTGCTTGGCTCTGAGGAGTGCAGCAATAGAGGTCTCGTCACGTTAGAAAGAGTTAGGCTACGTTCGCTTAAGTTAGGTTAGGTTAGGTTAGGATAGGATGGCTTTGACTTATGTGCTATACACTGCCATACCTTGTATTTCTGCGCTCCACTGTGCTCTAGTATGTTCTGCTATGCTGTAGCGATGCCAGCTATGGTGGTTTCGCCACGTAAGGTTGGGTAAGGTTACTCACGGCTTGGCTGGGTTCGGATAAGTTTGGTTATTATAGCTATGGCTTTTGTGCTGTACACAGCTGTCCGGCCGATGCCTGTGCAATGCGTTGCCCTTCTAGCGT
>NW_016957887.1:0-417 GCF_001483705.2 Eufriesea mexicana
CCTTCAACCAACGGCAAGAACAGCAATCTACTTGCCAGAGAATAGGTATTTTCTAAATTTATAATCCGTTGTTGCTTGGTGAATAGGTCGCACAACGCCTTCAATGCAATGGCAAGTACAGCCATTTTCTCGCCAGAGAATATGTCTACTGAAAATCCATAGTCTGTTATAGCTTGGTGAATAGGTAGCCTAACGCCTTGAATACAATGGCAAGAACAGCCACCTTCATGCCAGAGAATAGGTCTATTCAAGATCAATAACGTGTTATAGCTTGGTGAATAGATCGCCTATCGCATACAATCGAATGGCGAGTACAGCCATCTACTTGCCGAAGAATTGGTCTATTCAAAATTCATAATCTGTTATAGCTTGTTGAATAGTTGGCCTAATGCCTTCAATCCAATGGCAAGTACAGCC
>NW_016957888.1:0-512 GCF_001483705.2 Eufriesea mexicana
GTAACCTAATTTAACCTAACTAGAGGAGACCACAGTTGCAGTCCTCCCACAGCCAAGCAGAGTATATTACAGCACAGTAGAGCGCAGAGGTCCACCGAATAGCAGCGTACAGCCCAAAAAACAAAGCTGCCATAACCAAACCTAGACAGACCTTACCTAGCCAAGCGTAACATGACTCAACCTAACGAGACGCAGCCACTATTCCTGGCGTCCCCAGAGACCTGCAGAGATTGATATAGAACATTAGACCGCAGAAGTCCATAGAATCGCAGTTTATAGCAGAAATGGCAATGATACAATACTTAACGAAATTCAACGTAACATAACGAAACGTAGCCTATCTCATCCTAACGTGCCGAGACCACAATTTCGGGCTTCCGCAGAGCCAAGCAGAACGTACTTGGGCACTGTACAAATGTACAGCGCAGAAAAACACCGCGTTGCAGTGCACAGCATACAGGTTAAAAATATCATAATCTAACCCAAACAAACCTCACCCAACCGAACTTAAG
>NW_016957889.1:0-764 GCF_001483705.2 Eufriesea mexicana
ACATTTGGCAAGGTTTGGTTGGGTTAAGCTTTGTTAATATGGCTTTGACTTTTGTGCTGTACATGGCCATTCGGTGGACTCCTGCGCTCTTGGGTGCTCTACTGTACTCTGCTCGAATCTCGGGAGGCCAGCAGTATTGGCCGCCGCACGTTAGGTTTGTGTCATGTTACGTGTGGTTATGTTAGATTCGGAATCTTTGGTAAGGATAGCTTTGACTTTAGCGTTGTACACAAATATTCGATGGATTTCTGCGCCCTGCTACGCTGTGCTATGTTCTGCGTTACTCTGGGGAGGACAGCAATAGAGGTCTCGCCTAGTTAGGCTTATTTATGTCACTAATGGTTAGGTTATGTTTGGTCAGTTTAGAATATTATGTCTTTGCTCCTGTGCTTGACACGGATATTTTTGGCATTCTTCGCTCTACGTTGCTCTAATATTCTCTGGTCGACTTTGGGGAGTCCAGTAATAGCGGTCTCAGCACGTCAGGTGGAGTTATCCTACGTTTGGTTAAGTTATGTTAGTTTGACTTAAGTATGCATTGCTCTGACTTTCGTGGCATAGACTGCTCTTCGATGGACTCCTGCGCTCTGCTGTGCTCTAGTGTGCTCTGCTGTGCTCTAGTATGTTCTGCTTTGCTCTGGGGAGACCAACAACAGCGGTTTCGGCACATTAGGTTGAAATGGAGAACGTTTGGTTGTGTCACGTTTGGTTAGGTTAGGACAGAATAACTTTGACCTTTGTGCTGCATACTGATTTTCGGTGGA
>NW_016957890.1:0-1523 GCF_001483705.2 Eufriesea mexicana
TTATTTATTCAAGAAAGGTGGCTCACCAGGATATTAGTGGAAAATGTCAGTAAAATTGAATTTGCCTGCCAGATTCCTTAGCATTGCAAAGCCTATAGCGCGCCAAAAGTATCTTTCCCCGTTACGTATGCAAGGAGGCTTGCCACCACGATATTTGACGAAAATGTCAATAAAATTTTATTTTCCAGGAGGATTCTGTGGCATGCAATGCCTATAGCACTCCAAAAGAAACGTTCCACCTTAGTTATGCATGAAAGTTAACTCAACACGATATTAGTCGAAAATGTCTATAAACTTGAACTTTCAAGTCAGATTCTACAGGACTGCAATGGCTATAGCTCGCCAATAGAATCTCTCCCCCTTATTTATGCAAGCAAGTTAATTCACCACAATATCAGTCGAAAATGTCAATAAAATTGAATTTTCCAGAAAGATTCTATAGCTTTGCAATCCCCATAGCACGCCAATAGATTCTTTCCTCCTCATATATGCAAGAAAGTTAACACACCACGATATTATTCGTAAGTGTCAATAAAATTGATTTTTCCAGCCAGATTCTACTGCATTGCTATGGCTATAGCACGCCAAAAGGATCTTTCCTCCTTCCCTATGCAAGGAAGCTAGATCACCACGATATCAGTCGAACATGTAAGTAAAATTGAATTTACCAGCAATATTCTGTAGCATTACAATGCCTATAGCACGCCAATTGTATCCGTCGTCATTATTTATGAAAGAAAGATTGCTCGTCATGGTATTAGTCGAAAATGTCAATAAATTTGCAGTTTCCAAGCACATTCTATATCATTGCAATGCCTATAGCACGCCAAACGAATCGTTCCTCCTTATTTATGCAAGAAAGGTGGCTCACCACGATATTAGTCGAAAATGTCAGTAAAATTAAATTTTCCTGCCAGAGTCCATAGCAATGCAACGGCAATAGCACTCAAAAAGCATCTTTCCTCCTTACTAACGCAAGGAAGATAGCTCACCACGATAGTAGTCGAAAATGTCAATAAAATTGAATTTTCCAAACACAATCTATAACAATGCAATGGCTATAGCATGCCAACAGTATCTTTCCACCTTATTTGTGCAAGAAAGTTAGCTCACCACGGTATTAGTCGGAAGGTATTAGTCGGAAATGTCAATAAAATTGAATTTTCCATCTGGATGCTATATCAACACAATGGCTATAGCTCGCCAGTAGAATCTACCTTCCTTATTTATGCACTAAAGTTAACTCACCAAATGTTAGTCGAAAATGTCAATAAAATTGTACTTTCCAGCCAGTTTCTATTGCACTGCGACGGCTATAGCACGTGAATTGCATCTTCCCTACTTATATATGCAAGAAAGTGAGCTCACCACGATGTTAGTCGAAAATGGCAATAAATTTGAATTTTCCATACACATTCTATATCAATGCAATGCCTATAGCAGGCCAATAGAATTCTTCCTCCTTATTTATGCAATAAAGTTAGCTCACCGCGATATTAGTCGAAAATGTCAGTAAAATTGAA
>NW_016957891.1:0-375 GCF_001483705.2 Eufriesea mexicana
TTTTATTTGCATTTTCGACAAATATTGTGGTGAGTTGCCTTTCTTGCATAAATAAGGGGGAAAAATTCTACTGGCGTGCTATAACCATTGCAATGATATAGTATGTGCCTGGCGGATTCTACTTTATTGACATTTTCGACTAATAACGTGGTGAGATATCTTTCTTGCTTAAATAAGGAGGAAAGGTCCAATTGGCGTGCTATTGCCATTGCAAAGCTATAGAATCTGGTTGGAAAATTCAATTTCATTGACATTTTCGACCAATATCGTTTTGAGCTATCTTTTTTAGCATAAATAAGGCGGAAGGACTCGGCTGGCGTGCTATAGGCATAGGAATGCTATAAAATCTTCCTGGAAAATTCAATTTCATTGACA
>NW_016957892.1:0-529 GCF_001483705.2 Eufriesea mexicana
ATACTGCAACGCTGCGGATTTGTGTGATCTACTGTGCTCCAGTATATTCTGCTTGGCTCTGGCAAGGCTAGCAATAGTGACCGCTGCACGTTAGGTTCAGATAGGTGATGTTTGGTTATGTTACGATTTGTTAGGCTAGGAGGGGGTAGCCTTGACTTTTCTGCTATTCACTGCTATTCGGTGGATTTCTGCGCACTATTGTGATCAAACATGCTCTGCTATGCTCTGCTCGTCCCTGTGATATCCAGCAATAGCGGTCGCGTCTCCTTAGGTCGTGCTATGTTTCGTTTGGTTATGTTACGGTTGGTTAGGAATGTAGCTTCGAATTTTCTGCTATACACAGCGATTCTATGGATTGCTCCACCGTACTCACCCCGGTATGCTCCGCTCGACAATTTGGAGGTCAGCAGTGTTGGTCGCGACGCGTCACCTTTAGTTAGATTACGTTTGTCGGATTATGTTGCATTTGGTTAGTTTAGGATAGCTTTAACTTTCTGGGCATAGACTTATAATCGGTGGATTACTGCGC
>NW_016957893.1:0-541 GCF_001483705.2 Eufriesea mexicana
GAACTGCGCAATAGTTGTAGCAACCCTATACAAAGTCCTTCTAACCCAACCTAACCGACGTAATATTACTCAACATAAGATCCCGAGACCACTATTACTGTCCTGCAAAAAGACAAGCAGAATGTACTAGAGCACAGCAGTGCGCAGAAACCCTCCGCAGTGCAGTGTACAGCATAAGAGTCAGACATACACTGTCATAACCTGACCTCACCTAACCTATACAAACGCAGCGTAACTTGCCGTGATGTGACGAGACTTTCACTTCTGGCCTCCCCAGAGCCAGGCAGGACATATTAGAGCACATTGGATCCCAGGAATCCACAATAGCAGTGTACAGCACAAAAGTTAAAGCTATGATAACTAAACCTAGCCTAATCCATCATAACCGTACGTAATCTGACTAAACATTAATTGCCGGGACCACTATTGTTGGCCTCCATAGAGCCAAACAGATTTCGGAGGAGGAGAGTAGAACGCTGAAATCCACAGAATCGCAATGTATATCAGAAGATTCAAAGTTACCGAACCTAATTCGAACAGA
>NW_016957894.1:0-800 GCF_001483705.2 Eufriesea mexicana
GTATGTCCGCCGAACAGCAATGTACATCACAAAAGTTAAAGCTACCCTAACCAATCTTAGCCTAACCGAACCTAACCGAACGTTACGCGCCGAGACCACTACTGCTGGCCTTCCCAGAGCCAAGCTGGAATAGTTAGAGCACTGTAGGGCGCAGAAATCGACCTAATAGCAGACTATGGAAATAAAGTCAAAGATATCCTCTCCTATCGTAACCAATGGTGATATAACCAAACGTAACGTGTCCCAATCTAATTAGCGGCGACCACTATTGCTGTCCTCCGCAGAGCCAGACAGAGCACATTAGTGGAGAGCAGAACGCAGAATTTCATAGATCCGCATTGTACATCTGAAAAGTCGAAGCTGCGCAGACCCAATCCAAACAAACAGAAAATATCCAAACATGGCATAACCCAACCAAACGTGCGGAGACCGATATCTCTGCCATCCCCAGAACAAAGCAGGACGTAATAGAGATCACAGTAGAGCGCATAAATCAAACGAATAGCAGTGTACAGCACAAAAGTTGGAGCTATTCCAACCAAACTTAGCCTAACCCAACAAAAACGAACGTAACATAACTCATTGCAACGTGCCGCGACCTCTATTGCTGACCTCCACAGAGCAAAGCAGAACACATTAGTGGTAAGTAGATCGCAGAAATCCATAGAATCGCTGAGTATATCAGAACAGTCGGGTATACCGAAACCTAAACCAAGCCAACACAATATACCCAAACTCAGTCTAGCACAAACTAACGTGCCAAGAACACTATTGCGACCCCCCCCCCCCCCCCCCCACCC
>NW_016957895.1:0-356 GCF_001483705.2 Eufriesea mexicana
GGACAAGCGGTACATATTAGACCACTACAGAGCGCAGAAGGCACCCGAAAATCAGTCCATAGCACAAAGGATAGAGATACAATTTCCTAACGTAACAACACGTGACATAGCCGACCGTAACATAACTCAACCCAACGTGCCGAGACCACGACTGCTAGCCTCCCCAGGGCCTAGCGGAATGTACGAGAGCACGGTACAGAGAAGTAATCTACCGCATTGCAGTGTATGGCACAAGGGTGGAAGATATCCTAACCCAACGTGTCCTAACATGACCCAACTGATCGTAGCCTAACTCAACATAAGGTGCCGAGGCTAGTATTGCTGTCCTCCACAGTGCCAAGCAGAGCACACTAGAG
>NW_016957896.1:0-332 GCF_001483705.2 Eufriesea mexicana
TGGTGAATGCATCGTCTAACGCCTTCAATCCAATGGCAGGTACACCCATCTACTTGCCAGAGACAGGGCATATTGAAAAACTATAATCTGTTATTGCTTGGTGAATAGATCGCATAACGCCTTCAATCCAAAGGCAAGTACAGCCATCTACATGCCAGAGAATCAGTCTATTCAAAATCTGTAATCTGTTGTAGCATGGTGAATAGGTCGACGAACGCTTTTAACCCAATGGCATGTACAGCACTCTACTTGCCAGAGAATATGTGCACTCAAAGTCTATAACCTGTTCTAGCTTGGTGAATAGATCGCCTAACGCCATCAATCCAATGGCA
>NW_016957897.1:0-578 GCF_001483705.2 Eufriesea mexicana
GAATTCCACTGAATTGCGTCGTATAGCGCAAAAGACAAGGCTACCCCATACTATACTAACCAATCGTAGCAACACCGAAAGTAGCCTAACACAACATGTCGTGTCACGATCACCGTTGCTGGCCTTGCCAGAATAGTGCAGAGCATATTATAGCACATTAGAGCTCGGAAGGCCTCCAGGTAGGAATGCGTAGCGCATAATTCGAAGATATACTAACCTAACCGACCGTAACCTAACCTAACAAAGCGTAGAATAGCTAAACGTAACGAGAAGAGACCTCTACAATGCTGGCCTCCCCAGAACGAAGCAGAAGGTACTGGGGCACAGTACAGCGCAGAAATACACCGAATAGCAGTGTGTAACGCAAAAGTCAAGGCCTTCCTAATCAAACGTTACCTAACCTGACCTAACCAAACGCAACATAGCTAAACCTATCGTGCCACGACCGATATTGCTGGCATCCTCAGGGTCTAACAGATTAGAACGGTGCTGTGCAGGAGTCCACCGAATAACTCTGTATAGCAGGAAAGTTAAAGCTACACTAACCAAACCTAGCTTAACCTGACCTAATCAAACGC
>NW_016957898.1:0-543 GCF_001483705.2 Eufriesea mexicana
GGTTAGGTAAGGCCAAGTAAAGTCTGGGCATGTTTGACTATTGTGCTGTACACTGCAAAGCGGTGGATTTCTGCGCTCTGCTGTGCCCTAGTGTATTCTGCTCGGCTCTGTGGTGACCAGCAATAGTTCTCTCGGCACGTTAGGTTTAGCTATTACACGTTCGATCATGTTGCGCTTGGTAAGATTAGGATAGGGTTGTATAGGCATCTGTGCAATAGCCTGCTATCCACCGATTTCTGCGCTCTACTGCGCTCTAAATTTTTCTGGTCGGCTTTGTGGAGGCCAGCAATAGTGGTCCCGGCGCGTTTGGTTCATTAAGGATACGTTTGCATATGATATGTTTGGCTATGCGAGGAGAGTGTGGCTTATACTTTTGTGCCATTCAATGCTATTCGGTTGATCTCAGCACCCTGCTGCGCTCTAATATGTTCTGCTTGTCTGTGGAGTGGCCAGTAATAGTGGTCCCGCCAGGTTTGGTTTAGCTATGTTACGTTCCGTTCGGGTAGGCTTGTAAGGCTTGGTTAGGATTTCTTTGGCCTTTCG
>NW_016957899.1:0-1035 GCF_001483705.2 Eufriesea mexicana
ATATTTCGTCCGTATTTATACAAGAAAGTCAGCTGACCACGATGTAGGTCAAAAATATAAATAAAATTGAATTTTCCAGCCAGATTCTATAGCATCCCAATGACTACAGTGCGCCAGTATAATCTTTCTTACTTATATATCCAAGAAAGTGAGGTCACCACAATATTAGTCGAAAATGTCAATAAAAATGTATTTTCCAGCCAGATTCTATAACAGTGCAATGGCTATATTACGCCAATAATGTCTTTCCTCCTTATTTATGCAAGAAAGATCGCCCCCCACGATATCAGTAGAAAATGTCAATGAAATTGAATTTTCCAGCCAGATTCTATAACAGTGCAATGGCTATATTACGCCAATAATGTCTTTCCTCCTTATTTATGCAAGAAAGATCGCCCCCCACGATATCAGTAGAAAATGTCAATGAAATTGAATTTTCCAGCCAGATTCTATAACAGTGCAATGGCTATATTACGCCAATAATGTCTTTCCTCCTTATTTATGAAAGAAAGATCGCCCACCACGATATCAGTAGAAAATGTCAATGAAATTGAATTTTCCAGCCAGATTCCATAGCATCGCAATGAATATAGCAGGCCAGTAGAATATTTCCTCCTTATATATGCAAGAAAGTTAGGTCACCAGGATATTAGTCGAAAATGTCAGTAAAACTGAATTTTCCCGCCAGATTCTACAGCATCGCAATGGCAATAGCATGCCAGTAGAATCCTTCCTTATCTTATATATGCAAGAAAGTTAGCACACCACGATATTAGACGAAAACGTCAATAAAATAGTATTTTTCTGACAGATTCTATAGCATTGCAATGGCTATAGCACGCCAGTAGAATCTTTCTTCCTTATACATGCAAGGGAGTTAGGTCACCCCAATATTAGTCGAAAACGTCAATAAAATTGAATTTTGCTGCGAGATACTATAGCAATGCCATGGCAATAGCACGCCAATAGTATGTCTCAACCTTATTTATGCAAGAAAGACAGTTCACCACGATATTAGTCGAAAATGTCCATAAA
>NW_016957900.1:0-709 GCF_001483705.2 Eufriesea mexicana
CATTCATCCACCCATCCATAAATCCATCCAACCATAGACCCAGCCATCCATACATTCATACATTCATACATCCGTCCATCCGCACATCCATCCAACCATACGACCACCCTTCGATACATTCATCCATCCATACATCCACCCACCCATACATCCATCGGTCCATACATCTATCCACCCATACACCCATCCACCAATCCATCCATCCATCTTTCATGCATACATACATCAATACATCCATAAATCCGACCACAAAACCATACACCCGTACATCCATAAATTCGTATATCCATACGTCCATACATCCATACATCCATACGTCCATACATCCATACATCCATCCATCCATCCTTACATCCATTCATCAGTACATCCATACATTCCTACAATCCATTCGTCCATCCATCCATACATCCATACATGCATACATCCATACATGCATATATCCATACATTCTTACATCCATACATTCGTACATACGTACATCCATAGATGCATACATCCATACATGCATACATCCATACATTCATACATCCATACGCACATCCATACATCCATGCATACATCCATACATTCATCCATACTAGCATCCATACATACATCCATTCTTCCGTTCATTCACCCATCCATTCGTCCACCCGCACATCCTTACATACATGCCTCCGTACATCCATATATTCTTACATCCATACAGCCAAGCATACATACATCC
>NW_016957901.1:0-816 GCF_001483705.2 Eufriesea mexicana
TAACATTACCAAACCCAGACTAACTTAGTCTAACCTACCGTAACCTAACTCAACCTAACGAGCTGAGACCACTATTTCTGGCCTCCGCAACGCCAGGCAGGATATTCTAGTGCACTGTAGAGGGCAGTAATCGAGAGCATTGCAGCGATTGGCACAAAAGTCTGAGGTATCCCGACCAAACCTATCCTTACCTAACCTAACCAAACGAAAGGCATCTCCATCTTACGTGCCGCGACCAGTATTTCTGGCCTCCCTTGAGCAAAGCAGAGCAAATTATATAACAGTAGGCCGCAGAAATCCACTGAACAGCATTGCACGGCGCAAGAATCAAAGCTGTCCTTTCCTAACCTAACTAGACATGACACGAACGAACGTAACCTAACTTCCCCTAACCGCCCTGCAACACTACTGCTGACTTCCACAAAGCCAAGCAGCATAGACCAGAGCACAGTAGTGCACAGAAATCCGCGTCGCTGTTGTGTAAAGCACAATAGTTGAAGGTAGCCAAACACAAACTGACCTGACCTAACAAAACCAAACGTAGCCTGACATAACGTAACGTGCCGAGTCTACTATTGCTGTGTTTCACATAGACCAGCTGAACGTATGAGATCAGAGTAGAGCGCAGGAATCCACCGAATGCCCCCGAAATGCGGTGTGCATCACAAATGTCGGATAGCGCCTCCTAACCTAATCAGTTGTATCGTTCCCTTATTCAGCCTACCTCAACCTTACGTCCCTAGTCCACTGTTTCTGCCCTGAGCAGCGCCAAGCGGAACATATTACAGCACAGTATACCGCAGAAATCCACCGAAC
>NW_016957902.1:0-947 GCF_001483705.2 Eufriesea mexicana
ATTTTATTCCATTTTCGACTAATATAGTGGTGAGCTAACTTTCTTGCATAAATAAGGAGGAAATATTCAATTGGCGTGAAATAGCTATTGCAACCCTATAGAATCTGTGTGGCAATTTCAATTTTATTGTCATTTTCGACTAATATCGTGGTGAGCCAACTTTATTGTATAAATACGGAGGAAAGATTCAATTGGCGTGCTCTAGCCGACGCAATGCTATAGAATCTGGAAGGAAAATTCAATTTTTTAGACATTTTCGACTAATATCGTGGTGAGCGAACTTCCGTGCATAAGTAAGGAGGAAAGATGCTTTTTGAGTGCTATAGCCATTGCAATGATATAGATTGTGGCTGGAAAATGCAAGTTTGTTGAAATACTCGACTCATATCGTGGTGAGCTAACTTCCATTCGTAAGTAAGCAGGAAAGATCCTCTTGTCGTGCTATAGCCATTGCAATGCTGTAGTACCTGCCTAGAAAGTTCAATTTTATTGACATTTTAGACTAATATCGTGGTGAGTTAACCTCCTTGCATAACTAAGGAGGAACGATTCTATTGGCGTGCTTTAGGCATTGCATGCCATAGAATCCTCCTGGAAAATAAAATTTCACTGACAATTTCGTCTAATATCGCGGTGACCTAACTTCCTTGCATAAGTAAGGGGGAAAGAGACTATTGGTGTCCTATAGCCTTTGCAATTATATAGAATGTGGTCGGAAAATTCAAATTTATTTTCATTTTCGACTAACATCGTGGTGAGCCAATATTATTGTATAAATACAGAGGAAAGAATCAATTGGCGTGCTATAGCATCGCAATGCTATAGAATCTCGCTGGAAAGTTCAATTTTATTGACATTGTCGACTAATATCGTGGTGACCTAACTTCTTCGCATAAGTAAGGGGGAAAGATACTATTGGCGTCCTATAACCATTGCAATGATATAGA
>NW_016957903.1:0-556 GCF_001483705.2 Eufriesea mexicana
GGTCCCGGCACGTTAGGTATAGTTATGCCACGTTTGGTTAGGTTGTGTTGGCTTGGGTTAGGTCTGCATTGCATTGTCGATCTTGGTATACGCTGCTATTTGTTGCATTTCTGCGTTCTACTGTGCTCCGGTATGTTCCGCTTGGCACTGGGGTGGCCAGCAATACGGATCTCGGCACGTTGGGTTGAGTTATACTACGTTGGGTTAGGCTATGTAAGTTTGGTTTGGGATTCGGTAGCTTTGCCTTCCGTGTTATACCCTGCTAGAATTGTGCGCTCTACTGTTCTCTGCAATACACTCCTCGAATATGGGAATGCCAGCAATAGTGGTCGCTGCACGTTGTTTTGAGATATCTTACGTTTGGCTGCGTTTCGGTTTGTTAGGTTAAGAAAGGGTGGCTCAACTTTTGTGTTGGAATATTGCTATAGAGCGGATTTCTGCTCTCTACTGTACTCTAGCACAATCTGCTTGACGCGGGGTATGCCAGCAATTGTGGTCCCGGCACGTTAATCTGAGTTCGGCTACGTTTGGATAGGATATGGCATTTTGCGTTAGG
>NW_016957904.1:0-241 GCF_001483705.2 Eufriesea mexicana
TGGATGTATGGATGGGTGTATGCATTGAAGGATTGGAGTATGGAAAGATGGATGTATGGATGGGTGGATGTATGGATGAGTGGTTGTTTGGATCGATGGATGTATGGATGGATTGAGGTATGGATGGACGGATGTACGGAAGTGCGAGTGCATGGTTGTATGGCTGTCTGCATGTATTGATGTATGGGTGGATGGATGTATCGAATGATGGACGTACGAATGGATGCATTTATGGAAGTAT
>NW_016957905.1:0-1045 GCF_001483705.2 Eufriesea mexicana
GCTATAGCCACTGCAATGTTATAGAATCTGGATGGAAAATTCTATTTTATTGACATTTTCGGCAATCATCGTGGTGAGATATCTTTCTTGCGTAAATAAAACGGAAAGATTTTATTGTCGTGCTATAGGCTTTGCAATGCTATAGAATCTGGCTGGAAAATTCAATTTTATTGTCTTTTACGACTATTATCGTGGTGAGATATCTTTCTTACGTAAATAAGACGGAAAGATTTTATTGGCGTGCTATTGCTATTACAATGCCAAAGAATCTGGTTGGAAAAATCAATTTTATTGATATTTTCGGCTAATAACGATGTGAGTTAGCTTTCTCGAATAAGGAGGATTGCTTCTAATGGCGTGGTATAGGCATTGCAATGGAATAGAATCTTGCTGGAAAATTTAATTTCATTGACATTTTCGACTAATAACGTGGTGAGCCAACTTCCTTGTATAAGTAAGTAGGGAAGATTCTATTGGCGTGCTATTGCCACTGCAATGGTACAGAATCTGGATGGGAAATTCAATTTTATTGACATTTTCGACTAATATCGTGGTGAGCAAGCTTCCTGGCATAAGTATGGTAGAAAGACGCTTTTGGCGTGCTACAGGCATTGCAATGCTATAGAATCATGCTGGAAAATTCTATTTTATTAACATTTTCGACTAATATCTTGGTGAGATAACTTTCCTGCATAAACATGGAAGAAAGATTCTATTGGCGAGCTATAGCCACTGCAATGCTATAGAATCTGGATGGAAAATTCAATTTCATTGACATTTTCGGCTAATATCGTGGTGAGTTATCTTTCTCGCATAAATACGAAGGAAAGATACTCTTGGCGTGCTATAGACTTCGCAATGCTGCAGAATCGGGCTGGAAAGTTCAATATTATTGCCATTTTCGACTAATATCCTGGTGAGCTAACTTCCTTGCATAACGAAGGAGGAAGGACACTTTTGGCGTACTATAGCCATTGCAATGATATTGAATGTGCCTGGCAGTTTCGATTTTATCGACATTTTCAACTAATATCGTGGTGAGCTA
>NW_016957906.1:0-644 GCF_001483705.2 Eufriesea mexicana
CGAAAATGACAATATAATTGAATTTTCCAGCCAGATTCTAAGCCACTGCAATGGCTATAGTACGCCAATAGAAACCTTCCTCATTACGTATGCAAAGGAGATAGCTCACCACGATATATGTCGAAAATGTCAATAAAATTGAATTTTCCAGGCAGATTCAATAGCATTGCAATGGCTATAGCATGCCAATGGGATCTTCCCTCCTCATTTATGCAAGAAAGTTAGTTCACCACTATAAGAGTCGAAAATGTCTGTAAAACGGAATTTTCCAGCCGGAATCTTTAACTCTGCCATGGCTATAGCACGCCAATTAAATCTTTCCTCCTTATATTTCCTCCTTATTTGTACAAGAAAATCATCTCACCACGATATTAGACGAAAATGCCAATAAAATTGAATTTTCGAGGCAGATTCAATAGCATTGTAATGGCTATAGCACGCCAATAGAATCCTTCCTCGTTATCTAAGCAAGAAAGTTAGCACACCACGATATTACTCGAAAATGTCAATAAAATTGTATATTCCAGCCTGATTATATGGCGTTGCAATGGCTATAGCGCGCCAAAAGAACTTTTCCTCCTTATTTATGCAAGAAAATTAGCTCACCACGGAATTAGTCGAAAATGTAACTAAAATTGAATTTT
>NW_016957907.1:0-225 GCF_001483705.2 Eufriesea mexicana
GACATTTTCGACTAATATCGTGGGGAGCTACCTTCCTTTCGTAAGTAAGGAGGAAAGATGCTTATTGAGTGCTATAGCAATTGCAATGGTATAGAATGTGGCTGGACAATACAATTTTGTTGACTTTTTCGACAAATATCGTGGTGAACTAACTTCCTTGCTTAAGTATGGAGGAAAGATGCTTTTTGAGTGCTATAGCCATTGCAATGATATAGATTGTGGCTG
>NW_016957908.1:0-265 GCF_001483705.2 Eufriesea mexicana
AATCTGTTATAGCTTGGTGAATAGGTCGCCAAACGCCTTCAACAAATGGCAAGTACAGCCATCCACTTGCCAGAGAATACTTCTAATCAAAATCTATAACCTCCTACAGCATGGTGAATAGATCGCCTAACGCCTTCAATCCGATGGCAAATACAGCCATTAACATGCCAGAGATTTGGTCTAATCAAAATCTATAATCTGTAACAGCTTGGCGAATAGGGCGCTTAACGCCTTCAATCCAATGGCAAGTACAGCCATCTACTTG
>NW_016957909.1:0-5571 GCF_001483705.2 Eufriesea mexicana
GTAGCATATCTCAAAATAACTTGCAGTGATCACTGGTCCTGGCCTAACCATTACCCAGCAGAATACGGTTGAGCACAATGGATGACAGAAATGAACCGAATAACAATGTATAGCGCGAAGGTCAAGGATACCCTTACCGATCTTAACCCAACATCTGCTAACCAACGGTAACCTAACCCATTCTAACCTGCCGTGAACAATATTGCTGGCATTCCGCGGGCTAAGCATGACTCAGTCGAGGACAGTGCAGGGCAGGAATACTCCGAATAGCAGCGAATAGCACGATAGTCTATGTAGCCTGTGGTAACCTAGCCTACCGTGAGACACCCAAACGTAGCCTAACTCAACCAAACAAGACGAGACCAATATTTCTGGTCTCGACAGAGGCGAGCAGAATGTACCAGAGCACAGTAGAGCGCAGAAATCTGCCGCATTTCTGTGAATAGTACAAAAGCCTTATATATCCTAGCCTAACGTGACCTAACCTATCCTAACCAAACGCAGCATAACACAACATTACGTGCCGCGGCCACTGCACCTGGCCTCCCCCGAGGAAAGCAAAATATAGTAGAGCACAGTAGGCCACAGAAGTCCTCCGAATAGCAGTGTAAGGCATAAAAGACGATGTAGCGTATCCTTACCAAGCCAAAAGTGACATGTTCAAACGTAACATGACCTAACCTAACTTGACGCGACCACCATTTGTCGCCTCCACAGAGGCAAGAAGGATGTACCAGAGCACGGTTTGGCGCAGGAGTCCACCGCATTTCAGTGAAGAGCGCAAAAGCCATAGATATCCTAACCTAGCCTGATCTAACCGAACTTAAACGAACGTAGGGTAACTCAAAAGAGCGTGTCGCGACCGCAGTCTGCCGGTATTCACAGAGCCAACCAGAATACAGTATAGCATAGTAGATAACAGGAACCCGCCGCATAATAGTGTATAGCATGAAAGCCGAGGCCACCATAACGAAACATAACACAACATAACCTAAGCAAACGTAGCCTAACTAAACATAACGTGCCGCCACTGCTGCTGTCCTCCACAGGGCCAAGGATAATACAGTAGATCTCAGTCGTGTGCAGGAATCCTCCGACAAGCAGTGCATAGCACGAAAGACAAAGATAACCTGACCGAGCTTGACACAACTTAACCTAACCAAACGTAACATGACTCAAACCAGCTTGCCGAGATCACTATCGCTGGCCTCCTCAGAGCCAAGCAGAAAGTGCTAGATCGCAGTATATAGGAGAAATGAGTGCATAGCAGTGTACATCACAGACGTCTGGACTATCCTGTCACCAAACGTGACACAGCCATACGTGACATAGCTCAACCTAACGTATCGGGGCCGCCACTGCTGGCCTCCGCAGAGCCAAGGAGAATATGCTAGAGCGGAGTAGAACGCAGAAAGCGGCGAAGAGCCGTGTACAGCACAAAAGTCAGACGTAACCTGACGCAATCTGACCTTACCTATCCTATCCAAGCGTAGTGTATCTAAATATAACGTGACGAGGCCAATATTGCTGGCATCCTCAGAGCCAGGGAGAGCACATTAGCTCACGTTAGAGCGCAGAAATCTACCGAACAGCAGTGAATAGCGCAGAGGTCAATGTGGGCTACCCTATCCCAGCCAAACGTAAGACATCCAAACGAAGCATAACTCAACCTGACATGATCAGACCACTATTGCTGGCCTATAGAGAGACAAGCATAACGTAGTAGAGCACAGTAGAGCGCATAAATCCGCAGCATTGAAGTGATTAGCACAGAGGACGTAAGCATGCTCTCCTAATCAAACCTAGCATAAGCTAACCGAACGTAGCATAGCTCAACCTAACGTGCCGAGACCACTGTTGCTGTCCTTCACAGAGCCGAGCAGAAAACACTACTGCACACCAGAGTGCAGAAATCCACCAAATTGCCGTATATAGCACAAAAGTCAAACATACACTGACCTAACTTTGCCTAACCCGACAGATCAAACCGTAGTGTAAATAATCATATCGTGCCGAGATAAATATCGCTGGCCTCCCAGAGCCAAGCAGAGCAAATTAGGCCACATTTGAGAGAAGAAATCCACCGAATAGCAGTGATTAGCACAAATGTCAAAGTAGTCTATAATAACCCAGACAACCGTAGCATATCCAAACGTAGCACAGCTCAGCCTGACATTCCGAGGACATTATTGCTGCCCTCCACAGAGACTAGCAGAATGTACTAGATCACAGAAGTGAGCAGAAATCCACGGCATTGCAGTGATAAGGACAAAGGTTGGAGATGCCCTAACCTGACCTAACCTAACCTAACCTAACCAAGCGCAGGGTAGCTCAATGCAACGTGCCGCGGCCACTGCTCCAGGCCTACACAGAGCCAAGCAGAATGTAGGAGAGCACAGTAGATCTCAGAAATCCAACGAATTGCAGTGTATAGCACGAAAGTCGAGATTGTCCTAACCATACATACCAAAACCTTAAATAGCAAATCGTAATTTAACACATCCCAACTTGCCGCGGCCACCATTGCTCGCCCGGGAGCCGAGCAGATTATAGTAGAGCAATGTAGAGCGCAGAAGTCGACCAAATGGCTCTGTACAGCACACAGGTCGAAGATAACCCGACATAACCTGACCTAACCTAACCTAAAAAAACGCAGCATCGCTCAACATAACGTCACTTGACCACTGCTCCTAGCCACTCCAGAGCCAAGCAGAATGCAGTAGAGCAGAGCAGATAACGTAAATTCACCGAAAAATGGTGTATGGCAATAAAGTCGGAATTATCCTGACCAAACGTAGCCTAACCTAACATTACCTATACCAGCCATACGTAACACAACTGGGACTAACGTGCCGCGGTCACTACTGCTCGCATCCCCAGAGTCGCGCAGGTTATAGCAGAGCAATGTAGAACGCAGAAATCCACCGAATAACAGTGTACAGCACCAAAGTCGAGGAAACCCTAACCGAACCTTCCTAACCAAACCTAACTCAACCTAACGTTCCGAGACCACTATCACTGGCCACCCCAGAGCCAAGCACAGCATATTAGAGCACATTAGAGCGCAGTAATCGGGGCAGAAGCAGTGCATAGCACAAAATTCGAAGTACCCTCTCCTAACCTAGCCAAACATAACACATACGAACGTAACGAAACACAACCTAACACGACGAGACCACTATTGCTGTCCTCCACAGAGACAAACAGAATGTACTAGGTCGCAGTAGAGCGCAGAGATCATCCGAATAGCAGTGAGTAGCACAGAAGTCAAAGCAGCATGTCCTAACATAGCCAAACGTAACTAATCCAAACGAAGCATAACATAACCTGACATGAAAAGCCCTTTATTGCTACATCCAGTGTTTATCGAGAACGAAACCGCGATATTTTATCCGGTCCCGAACCTCGACCACGGCGTTCCCCACGCGCATTAGGGACTAGGGCGTCTTCCCGCGGTACCGATGGCAAAACCACATTGCCTCCGTCTTCTCGGGGGCGATACTCAGCCCCAGCCGCTGGATTGTGTACGCGACGAGGGCCACGCCGCCTTCCGCGCGCAGCGTGGCCTCCTCCCAACTCGTCCCGGCGGCCAGCACCAGCGATTCATCCGCGTAACACGTCAGGCTCAAGCCAGGGGGGATGGAAGTTCACAGCACGGCGTCATACGCTAGGTCCCAGAGGATCGGCCCGAGTACCGATCCTTGTGGAACCCCGCAGTTCGTCGCCCGCACGACGATCGACTATTGTCTGGGATACTCGATGGAGCGCTCCGCCAAATAGTCGCCGACCACCGCCATTATGTATTGGGGAACCCTGTGGTACAACAGGGCATACCGGATTGCGGCTCCGGGCAGGGTGTTGAAGGCGTTGGCGACATCCACACCGACCGCCAGCACCACCCCGCTCTGGTCAACGGCAGCCGCCGACAGGGTACGAACGCGCTTAATCGCGTCGATCGCCGACCGACCATGCCGGAATCCGAACTGGCTGACGCTGAGATCGGGGCACGCGTCCGTTAAATGCCCTCAAAGACGGGCAGCTAGAACGCGCTCGAAGAACATGCCTGCCTCGTCCAGCAGGCATATAGGCAGGTATACCTTCGGCGAGTCCGGCGTCTTCCCCGGTTTGGGGATCAGCACGTCTCTCTCTCCCTTGCAATATACCGGGTAGCAACCAGTCCTGAGGCAGCTGTCGAACAGCCGCCCCACACTGTCAGCCCACGCCTCTAGAGCCAGTGCAAAGGATCGGCCTGGGAAGCCGTCAGTTCCGGGGGCGGTGCTCCTCGCCACCAGCCTAACGACTGTACGGCCCAACTACTTTCGCGAGACCCCCAGCTCGTTGGACCATCCGACTCTGGGGTCGCCAGCACTATTGCTCTCGTAACTAAACAAGTTACACTACGTTTGTATAAGTTAGTTAGGCTAAGGTTGGGTTCGGATGTGTTTGACTTTTCTGCTGTACACAGCAATGCGGCGGACTTCTGCGCCCTGCCGTGCTCTAGAATCTTCTGTTTATCTCTGTGGAGGCCAGCAATAGTGGCCTCGGCACCATGTGTTGAGTTGTGATACGATTGGTTATGATATGTTCTGCCAGGTTAGGTTTGGATACCTTTTACTTTGTTGCCACACACAGAAGAACAGGGGTTCGCTGTATTAGTTGTCCCGGGACGTTAGGTTGGGTTCGGTTACGTCTCGCTATTTGATCATAGGAAGGTTTGTCTATGATTTCTTTGACTTGTGTGCTGTACACTGATATTCTGAGGATATCCGATATCTACATTGCTCTACTATCCCCTGCTCGACTATGTGGTGGCGAGCAGTAGTGTTCGTGGCACGTTAGTTTGTGTCAGGATACGGTTGGTTTGGTTTGGTTAGGCTATGATTGGTTAGGGTAGCTTCTGCTTTCGTGCTACATACTACTGTGTGGTGGATTCCAGGTGTCTGCAGTGATCTAGTATGTTCTGCTTGGCTCCGGGGAGGCCAGCAATAGTGGTCTCGTCACGTAATATTTGGTCACACTACGTTTGGATAGGGTACGGTTGGTCTGGTTAGGTTAGGAATTCTAAAACTTTTGAGCTATACACTGCTACTCGAAGGACTTACGCGCCCTACGTTGCTCTACTATACTCCGCCTGACTCTGGGGATGCGCGCAATAGTGGACGTGGAACGCTACGTTTTGTTATGTTACGCCTGGTTTGGTTAGGTTTGGTTAAGTTTGGTAAGGAGAGCCACGATTTTCATACTGCACACTGTCAGTCGGTGGACTTCTGTGACCTACTGTGCTTGACTGCATTCTGCTTGGCTCTGGGGAGCACAGGGGCAGTGGTCGCGTCACGCTACGTTGAGCTATGGTACGTTTGCTAAGGTTGAGTTTGGTCAGGTTTGGACGGAGTACCTATGGCTCTTGTGGTATACACTGCATTGCGGTGGTCTCCTGGCCGGAGCTGTGCTGCAGTATATTCTGCTTGCGTCTGTGGTGGCCAGAGGTAGTTGTCACTGGTCTTTACTTTGTGTAAGGTTACGTTTGCTTGTGTTACGGTAGGATATGTTTGGATAGGAGAGCTTTGACTT
>NW_016957910.1:0-273 GCF_001483705.2 Eufriesea mexicana
TAGCCGTGTACTGTATAAAAGTCTAGACTATCCTATCCTAACGTCACAAGACGCAATATGACCGAACGTAGCATAACTCAACATAACTTGCCGATACCACCGTTGCTGGCCTTCCCTGATCCGAGTAGAATATACTAGAGCACAGCAGAACGCAGATATCCACCTCATTGCAGTGAATAGCACAATGGTCAGACATACACTCACATAACATGGCCTTACCTGACCTATCCAAACGTAGTGTAACAAAGCATGTGGTGACGAAACCAATATTTG
>NW_016957911.1:0-293 GCF_001483705.2 Eufriesea mexicana
AGGTTTCGTTAGGTTAGGTTGAGATAGATTTTGCTTTCACGATATACACTGATATTCGGTGGCGTTCTGCGATCTACTGCGCTGTACTATATCCTGCTTCGACCTGGCTATACATGCAACAGCGGTCGCGGCACGCTATGTTGAGTTAAGCAACGTTCGTGTAGGTCATGTTTGTTTGGGTTAGGTGTAGGTACCATCGACTATTCTGTTGTACGCTGCGATTCTATGGTTTTCTCCAATACTACTCCCCTCTAGCATGTTCTGCTTGGCTCTAGGGAAGCCAGTAATAGTGG
>NW_016957912.1:0-634 GCF_001483705.2 Eufriesea mexicana
AGATGGCTGCACTTGCCATTGGTTGAATGCGTTAGGCGACCTATTCACCAAGCTACAACTGATTATATACTTTGGATAGACCAATTCTATGGCAAGTAGAAGGCTGTACATGCCATTGGATTGAAGGCGTTAGGCGATCTATTCACCATGCTATAGCAGGTTATAGATTTTGAATAGACCTATTCACTGGCAAGTAGATGGCTGTACTTGCCATTGGATTGAAGGCGTTAGGCGATCTATTCACCATGCTATAGCAGGTTATAGATTTTGAATAGACCTATTCACTGGCAAGTAGATGGCTGTACTTGCCATTGGATTGAAGGCGTTAGGCGATCTATTCACCATGCTATAGCAGGTTATAGATTTTGAATAGACCTATTCACTGGCAAGTAGATGGCTGTACTGGCCTATGGATTGAAGGCGTCAGGCAATCTATTCATCAAGCTATAACAGGTTACAGATTTTGAATACAACTATCCTCTGGGAAGTAGATGGCTGTACTTGCCATTGGTTGAATGCGTTAGCCGACCTATTCACCAAGCTACAGGAGATTATATATTTTGAATAGACCTATTCTATGGCAAGTAGATAGCTGTACTTGCCATTGGATTGAAGGCGTTAGGCGATCTATTCA
>NW_016957913.1:0-577 GCF_001483705.2 Eufriesea mexicana
AGCAAGTGAATTGAATCTTTCCTCCTTATTTATGGAAGAAAGTTAGCTCAACTCGATGTTAGCGGGAAATGTCAATAAAATAGAATTTTCCAGCAAGAGTCTGTCGCATTGTAATGCCTACAGCACGCCAACAGTATATTTCCCCCTTCTTTATTCAAGAAAGCTATCTCACCACGATATTAGTCGAAAATGTCAAGAAAATTGTATTTTCCTTCCAGATACTACAGCATTGCAATGCCTATAGCACGCCAACAGAATTCTTCCTCCTTATTTATGCAAGCAAGTTAACTCACCACAATATTAGTCGAAAATGTAAATAAAATTGAACTTTCCAGCCAGATTCTATAGCATTGCGACGGCTATAGCAAGTGAATTGAATCGTTCCTCATTAACAGTTATGCAAGAAAGTTATCTCACCACGATACTAGTCGAAAATGTCAATAAAATCGAACTTTCCAGCCAGATTCAATAGCATTGCGACGGCTATAGCAAGTGAAATGAATCTTTCCTCCTCATTTATGCAATAAAGATATCTCACCACGATATTAGTCGAAAATGTCAATAAAATTGAATTTTC
>NW_016957914.1:0-483 GCF_001483705.2 Eufriesea mexicana
CCTTTCTACAGAAAATGACTGTGCACTCAAATGTTTGCATTCTAATATTTCAAACAGTGAGAAACATCCAATCACTCAACCAAGTGCCAACTGCTCGAACATGAATCGCACTTGATACAACTGTATCAAACAAAGCTATCAGACGCAATCTCTCCATCCATTTGCTCAACAAAAATAAGAAGAACGAAGTGTTATTATCAATGAAATATTGCACAAGGACAGAATCTCTGCACAGAAAATGATTATGCACACTTCTTTTGCGCTCTAATCTCAGCCAACTCTTTTCCCATATATTTCAAACAGTCAAAACCCTATCACTCATACCAAGTGCCAACTGCTCGAGCATGAATCCACTTGATACAACTGTATCAAACACGACTATCAGACTCCATCTCTCCATCCATCTCCTCAACAAAAACGAGAAGAACGAAGTGTTATTGCCAATGAAATATTGCACAAGGACAGAATCTCTGCACAGAAAAT
>NW_016957915.1:0-775 GCF_001483705.2 Eufriesea mexicana
TTCATCCCTCCGCTCCTTTCTAATATGTTCTGCTTGGCTCCGGTGAGACCAGAAATACTGTCGTGGCACGACAAGTTTGGTTATGTTACGTTTGGTTCGGTTAGGTTACGCCGTGTTAGGTAAGGTTAGCTTTGACTTTTGCGCTACACAATGCTATAACGTGTATTTCTGCTTATTGATCCCATCTAATTTGTTGTGAATGTCTCTGGAGAGGCCAAGAGGTGTGGTCGTCTCAGGATATTTACGTTAGGTTGCGTTTGTTCTGGTTAGGTTAGGTTGTGTTATATCAGGGTGGCTTTGACTCTTCTGCTGCGCACTGCTATTCTATGGATTTCAACGCGCTACTGTCATCTAATATGCTCCGCTCGACTCTGTGGAGGCCAGAAATAGTGGTTGCCGAACGTTTGGTTGATTACGTTTGGTTACTTTAGGATGGAATACATTAGGAGAGGAAAGGATTGACTTTTGTGCTATACTCTGCTATTCGGTGGGTATCTGCCCGGCAGTGTGCTTCAGTATGTTCTGCTAGGCTCTGGTGAGATGGAGAGGAAAGGATTGACTTTTGTGCTATACTCTGCTATTCGGTGGGCATCTGCCCGGCAGTGTGCTTCAGTATGTTCTGCTAGGCTCTGGTGAGGCCAGCCATAGCGGTCTCGTCACTTCATGTTCAGACGTACTACGTCTGGTTAGATTAGGTTGGATAAGGTATGGCCTGGATCTCTTTGACTTTTGTGTTATTCACTGCAATGCGGTGGATCTTTGGGTAGAACGGTCC
>NW_016957916.1:0-1913 GCF_001483705.2 Eufriesea mexicana
CAGAAAGGTCAAAGATATCCAAACCTAACTAAAGCTAACGTAACCTAACCAAACGTAACGCAGATGAGCTCAACGAGACACGCCCGCTAATTCTGGCCTGCCCAAAGCAAAGCAGGGCACATTAGAGCACAACTGAGGGCAGGAATCCACCGAATAGCAGTGCATAGAACGAAAGTCAAGGCTAACCGAACCAAACCTAACACAGCCTAACCTGCCGAACCTAACCTAACTCAACCCAAAGTGCCGCAGCCACTATTGCTGGCCTAACGAGAATCCTGCAGAGCTTAGTATAGCTAACTAGAGCGCAGGTATCCACCGAATAGCAGTGTATAGCACAAAAGCCGGAGATATCCTCTCCTAACATAACCAATCGTAACTCAACCGTACGCAACGTACCGCAGACTAATGACAGCACTACTGCTAGCATCCCCATAGCCAGGCAGGATATACTACAGAAGAGCGGCGCGTAGAAATCCACCGCATAGCAGTTTACAGCACAAAAATGAAATTCATCCCAACCAAACTTCTCGTAGTCCAACCAAACCATACCAAACGTAGCATAGCAGAACCAAGCGTGCCACGACCATTACTGCTGGTCTACCCAGAGACGAGCAGAGCATATTAGAGTACGGTGGAGCGCAGAGGTCCACCGAATTGCAGTGTACAGCGCAAAAGTCGAAACTATCCAATCCTAACCTAACCAAATGTAACATAACCGGACGCACCATAACTTAGCCTAACGTGCCTAGTGCAACATTCCTGGCGTCCCCGGAGACAATCAGAGTGTGATAGCTCACAGTAGAGTGCAGAATTCCAGAGAATGGTGGTGTGTGGCACAAAAGTCGCAGCTATCATATCCCAAGCTAACAAAGAATAGCATAGCTGAACGCAACATAACTCTACCTAAAGTGCGGAGAGCACTACTGCTTGCCTCCCTATAGCCGAGGTGAATATATTAGAGCACAGGGTAGCACGGAAACCCACCGAATAGCGGTGTATTGCAAAGAAGCGAAGTAAATCATGACATAACCAGACTTATCCTAAACCGACCAAACGTAAACGGACTAAACCTAACGTGCAGAGCACACTGTTGCTGGTCTTCCCATCGCCAAGGAGAACATATTGGAGGATTGTAGAGAACAGAAGTCAATAGAATGGAAATGAACAGCGGATAAGTCAAAGATATTCTAACATAACCCAGGGTAGCCTAATCTAACCAAACGTAACCTAACAAAGCCTAACGTGCCGAGACCAATATTGCTGGCCTCCGCAGAGCCAAGGGGAATAAACAAGAGGACAGCAGAGCGCAGAAGGCCACCGCATTGCTGTTTATATAAGAAAAGTTAAAGACATCCTGACCAAACGCAACCTAACCTAACATAAGCCAACGTATTCTAACCAAACCTGTCGCGCGGAGACCACTATTGTTGGCCTCCACAGAGCCAAGCAGAACATATTTGGGCAATCCATAGCGCAGAAATCCGCAGAAAAGCGGTGTATAGCGCCAAAGTCAAAGCTATCCTGTCTTTACTTAACCAATCGTAACATAAGTATATGTTACCAATCTCAAACTAACGAGCAGAGACCACTATTACTGGCCTGCCCAGTGCCAAATAGAACATACTAGAACAGAGTAGAGTGCCGAAATACACCGAAAAGCTGTCTATACCACGTAAGTCCTAGCTACGCGTACCTAACCCATACTAACATAACCTAACCAAACGTAGTCTAACTCCACCTAGCGTGCCGAAACCACCACTACTGGCCTCCTCATATACGAGCAGAGCATAATAAAGCAATGTAGGGCGCAAAAATCCACCGGATTGCAGTGTACATCACAAAAGTCAATGCTAACCTCTCCAAACCTACCCAAACGTACTATCACCAAACTGAGCATAACTGAGCATATCGCG
>NW_016957917.1:0-947 GCF_001483705.2 Eufriesea mexicana
TACCATTGCAACGCTATAGAATCTTCCTGGAAAATTCAATTTTATTGACATTTTCGACTAAAGCCGTGGTGAGCCACCTTTCTTGCATGAATAAGGAGGAATAATTCTATTGGCGTGTTATAGCCATTGCAGTGATACTGAATGTGGTTGGAAAATACAAATTTATTGACATTTTCGACTTATATTATGGTGAGCTAACTTTCTTGCATAAATAAGGGGGAAAAATTCAATTCGCGCGCTTTAGTCTTCGCAATGTTATAGAATATGACTGGAAAGTTCAATTTTATTGACATTTTCTTCCAATATTGTGGTGAGATAACTTTCTTGCATAAATAAGGATGGTAGATTCTATTGGCGCGCGATAACCATTGCATTGCAAGAGAATCTGGCTGGAAAATTCAATATTATTGACATTTTCGACAAATATCTTGGTGAGCAATCTTTCTTATATAAATAAGGAGGAAATATTCTGTTGGCGTGCTATAGGCACTGCAAGGCTGCAGAACCTAGAAGGAAGATACAATTTTACTGACATTTTCGACTAGTATCGTGGTGAGATAACTTCCTTGCGTAAATAAGGAGTAAAGATGCATTTTGAGTGCTATAGCCATTGAAATGATACAGTTTGTGGCTGGAAAATACAATTAGGCTGGAAAATACAATTTTGTTGACATTTTCGAATAATATCGTGGTGTGCTGGCTTCCATGCGAAAGTCAGGAGGAAAGAACCTCTTGGCATGCTATAGCCGTCGCAATGCTACAGCATCCAGATGGAAAATTCAATTTTGTTGACATTTCCGACTAATATTGTGGTAAGTTAACATGCTTGCATAAATAAGGAGGGAAGATTCTGTTGGCGTGCGATAGCCGTCGCAATGCTATAGAATATGGCTGGAAAATTCAATTTTATTGACATTTTCGACTAATATTGTGGTGAGTTAACTTGC
>NW_016957917.1:1006-1308 GCF_001483705.2 Eufriesea mexicana
TGCAATGGCTTAGAAGCTGGCTGGAGTATTCAATTTCATTGACATTTTCAACTAATATCATGGGGATCTAACTTTCGTGCATAAGTAAGGAGGAAAGATTCTAAAGACGTGCTGTAGCCATTGCATTGCTACAGGATCTGGCTGGAAAGTTCAGATTTATTGACATTTTCGACTAATATCGTGGTGAGCTAGCAGTCTTGCATAAATAAGGAGGAAATATACTTTTGGCGTACTATGGGCATTACAATGCAACTGAATCTTGCTGGAATATTCAATTTTCTTGATATTTTCGACTAATACCG
>NW_016957917.1:1421-1688 GCF_001483705.2 Eufriesea mexicana
CTCAATTTTATTGACATTTCCGGCAAATATTGTGGTGAGCTAACTTTCTTGCATAAATAAGGAGGAAGGATACAATTGGCGTGCTATAGCCGTCGCAATGCTATAGAATCAGGCTGGAAAGTTCAATTTTATTGACATTTTCGAACTAATATTGTGGTGAGTTAACTTGCTTGCATAAATAAGGAGGATAGATCCTATTGGCGAGCAATAGCCATTGCAATCCTGTAGAATCTGGATGTAAAATTCAATTTTATTGCCTTTTTTGAC
>NW_016957918.1:0-363 GCF_001483705.2 Eufriesea mexicana
ACCTACTTACCATAGAATAAGTCAATTAAAAATTCATAACCTGTTATAACTCGATGAATAGATCACTTAACGATCTCAATCCAATGGTAGGTATAGCCATTTACCTACCATAGGATAAGTCTATTTAAAATCTATAACCGGCTATAGTTTGATGAATAGGTCATTTAACGTTCTCAATCCAATGGTAAATATAGCCATCTTCATACCATAGAATAAGTATATTCAAAATCAATAGCCTGCTACAGTTTGATGAATAGATCACATAACGCTCTCAATCCAATGGTAGGTACAGCCACCCATTTACCATAGAATAAGTCTATTCAAAATCTATAACCAGCTTTAGTTTGATGAATAGATCACCTA
>NW_016957919.1:0-873 GCF_001483705.2 Eufriesea mexicana
GGATAGCTTTGACTTTCTTGGCATGGACTGTTATGCGGCGGATTTCTGCGCTCCACACCGCTCTACTATACTCTGCTCGACTCTGTGGGGGCCAGTAATAGTGATCCTGGCACGATAGCATGAGCAAGGCTACGTCCGGTTATGTTACGTTTGGACGCGGATGGAGAGTATAACATTGACTTTCGTGCTATACACGGCTATTCGTAGGACTTCTGGGGAAGCCAGCAATAGTTCTCTCGGCACGTTAGTGTTAGTAATGTTACGTATGGTTATGTTACATTTGTATGGGTTAGGCACGGATAGCTTTGACTTCCTTGGCATAGAGTGACATTCGAAGGGTTTTTCTGCGTTCTACTGCGCTCCACTATACTTGGCCCGACTCTGAGGAGGCCAGTGAAAGTTGTCCAGGCTCGTTAGTTTTATTTAGGCTACGTCTGGTTATGTTACATTTGGTAAGGTTAGGAAAGAATGGCATTGACTTTTGTGCTATGTACAACTATTCGGTGGACATCTGAGCTACACTGGGCTCTAATGCGCTCTGTTCGGCTCTGGGGAAGCCAGCAATAGTGGTCTCGGCATGTTGGGAAGAGTTAGTATAAGTTTGGTTAGGCTACGTTTATTTGTGTTAGGTTAGGATAGCATTGACTATTCTGACTGCACTCTGCCATTGGATGGACATCTGCCCTCTGCTCTACTCTAATAAAGTCTGCCTGGCGATGGGGTCGCCAGCAATGGTGGTCAAGGCACGTTAGATTCCATTATCTTACGCTTGGTGATGTTACGTTTTGCTACGCTAAGATAGGTAAACTTTGAACTTTGCGATGTAATACGATCTTCGGTGGATTTCTTCGCTCTACAATGCGCAACTATACT
>NW_016957920.1:0-578 GCF_001483705.2 Eufriesea mexicana
TGGATGTATGTATGGATGTATGTATGGTTGTATGGATGTATGGATGGGTGGCTTTATGGATGTGTGGATGTAAGAATGTATGGATGGATGGATGTATGGATGGATAGATGTATGGATCGATGTATGTATGGATGGGCGCTAGTATGGATGGATGGATGTATGGATGGGTGGATGTATGAATTGATGGGTGTATGGAAAGCTGGATGTATGTATGGACGATTGGTTGTATGGGTGGATGTATGTATGGATGGACGGATATACGGATGAATGGATGTATGGATGGATTGAGGTATGGAAGGATGTATGTATGTATGGATGGATGTATGGATGTATGAATGGATGGATGTATATATGTATGGATGTATGGATTGATGGATGTATGGATGGACGGAGGTACGGATGGATGGACTTATCGATGTATATATGTATGGATGTAAGAATGTATGGATGTATGCATGTATGGATGAATGGATGTATGGATGTTTGGACGTATGTACGTACGAATTTATGGATGCACGGGTGTATGGAGGTATGGATGGACGTATGGATGTATTGATATATGTATGTATGTATGTATG
>NW_016957921.1:0-223 GCF_001483705.2 Eufriesea mexicana
GGGCATCTGCGCTCTACGCTCCTCTAATATCTTGTGCTTGGCGGTGGGAAGGCCAGCAACGGTAGACTCGGCTCGTTAGGTATAGTTAGTCTACGTCTGGTTACGCCGGGATTGGTCAGGTTATGTTGGGGCACCATCGACTTTTTTGATATGCGCTGCTGTTCCATGGATTTTTGAGTTGCGCTGTCCTCTAATGTGTTCTGCATGGCTCTGGGAAGGTCAG
>NW_016957921.1:1417-5295 GCF_001483705.2 Eufriesea mexicana
TGCGCATGTTAGGCTGGGATAGGTTACGTTTCGTTATGATACGTTTGGTTTGGTTAGGCCATGATGGCTTTGACCGTTGTTCTGTACACTGCTGTTCGGCGGAGTTCTGCGATCTGCTCTACTGCCATCTGTTCTTCTTGGCTCTGGGGAGGCCAGCAATAGTGATCTCGGCACGTCAGGTTGAGTTATGTTACATTTGGTAAGGTTAGGTTGGGCTTGGCATGGTTAGGATATCTTTGACTTTTGTGCCATTTATTGCCATACGGTCGATTTCTACGACCAACTGTTCTCTAGTATGTTCTATTTTTCTCTGAGGAGGCCAGAAGTAGTGGCCTCAGCACGATAGGCCGCGTTAGGCTACGTTTGTTTTGGCTATGTATGTCTGGGTTCGGCTTGCATAGCTTTGATTTTCGTGGTGCACACTGCTATTCGTTGCATATCTGCGCTCTACTGTGCTCCAGTATGTTCCGCTTGGCATCAGGGCGGCCAGCAATTGTGGTCTTGGCACGTTATGCTGTGTTAGGCAACGTTTGGTTGGGTTAGGTCAGGTTATCCCCGACTTTTGCACTATACACTGAAATGCCGCAGATGTGTATGACCTAAAGTGCTGTAGTATATTCTGGTTGGCTCTGGGGATGTCAGCGCTAGTGGCGTAGGGCGGTTGGATGGAGTTATGTTACGTTTGGTTAGGTCAGGATATTGTAGTTTAGACTTCTGTGCCATAGACTGTTATTCAGTGTATTTCTACGTTCTACATTTCTCCATTATTCTCTGCACGACACTGATATGGCCAGCAATAGTAGTCGTGACACCATAGGTTGAGTTATGTTTTGCATTGTTAAGCTAGGTTGTCTTATGGTCGCTTATGGTGGCTTCGAGTTTTGTGCCCTACACTGCCGTTCAGCGCACATCTGCATTCTACAGAGCTCTAATATGTTCAGCTTGCCTCTGATAAAGACAGCAATACTGTTATCGGCACGTTATGTTGAGGTTGGTTACGTTGGGTTAGGTAAGGTTAGGTATGGTCGGGATACCTTCAACTTTCGCGTTATACACTGTTATCAGGCGGATTTCTGTGATGTATTGCGCTCTACTACATTCTGCATGGCTCTGACGCGGCCAGGAGCAGTGGTCGCGGCAAGTTGCTTTGAGATATGCTACGCTTGGTTAGGTTAGGCTAGGTCGGGTTAGGTTAGGATACCTTCGACTTTTCTGCTATTCGCTGCAATGCGGTCGATTTCTACGCTCTACTGTTCTCTAGTATTTACTGCTTGGCTCTGCAGAGGTCAGCCATGGTGGTCTCAGCGCGTTAGGATCAGGGTGGTTACGTTTGGTTATGTTAGGTTTGGCTATGTTAGGACAGGATAGATCAAACTTTTATGCTGTACACTGCCATTCGGTCGATCTCTGCGCTCTACTGTGCTCTAGTATGCTCTGTATGGCTCTGGGGATGCCAGCAATTGTGGCGTCGGCACGTTAGGTTCAGTTGTGTTACGCTCGGTTGGGTTATGTTTGTTTGGGATAGGTTTGTATAACTACGACTTTCGCGGCATACGCTGTTATTCCTTGGATTTCTGCGCACTGCTGTGATCCGGTATGTGCCACTTGTCACTGGGATGGCCAGGAATAGCTTTCTCGGCACATTATGTTGAGATAGGATACGTTTGGATATGTTACGTTTGCTTAGCTTATGCTTGGATAGCTTCGACTTTCCTGCTATACACTGGGATCCTATGGATCCCTGCGCTCTACTCTACTCTAATATGCTCTGATTGTCCCGGCGAAGGCCAGCAGTAATGGTCGCGGCGCGTTTGATTGAGTCATGTTACGTTTCGCTAGGTTAGGTTAGGTTTGGTTTGGTCAGGGTATCTCCGTCCTTGTGCCATTCACTGCAATGCGTTCCATTTCTACGCTCTACTGCCGTCTAGTGTATTCTGCTCGGCTCTGTGGAGGCCAGCAATTGTGGTCGCTGCACATTAGGTTTAGCTATGTTACGTTTGGGCATTGTCACGATTGTTTGGGTTAGGAGATGGTAGCTGATCTTTGTGCTATACACTGCTATTCGCCGGATTTCTGCGCTCTACTGAGGTCTAATATGTGCAGCTTGGCTCTGCGAAAGACAGCAATAGTGGTGGAGGTACATAATGTTGAAATAGGCTACGTTTGGTTAGGTTAGGTTATGACAGGTTACGATAGGATATCCAAGACTTTACACTGCTTTACACTGTAATGCGGAGGATTTCTACGCTCTTCGGTGCCATAATTTGTTCAGCTTGGACCCGGGAAAGCAAGCGATAGTGGTATCGGCACGTTACGCTCTGTTAGGCTGCGTTCGGATAAGTAAGGTTAGGTCAGGGTAGGTTACGATATCTTTGACTTTTGCGAATTACCCTGCAATCCGGCGGTTCTATGCGCACTACTCTGCCCTAGCATGTTCCGCTTCGCGCTGGGAATGCCAGAAACAGTGTTCTCGGCACGTTAGACTAAGTTAGACTGCGTGTGGTTAGGTCATGTTTGGTTAGGTTAGGATAGGATATCTATGACTTTTGTGCTGCACACTGCTGTTCGGTGGATTTCTGGGCTCTACTGTGGTCCAATTCGCTCTGCTTGGCTATTTCGATGCCGGCAATAGTGGTCTCGGCACGCTATGCTGTGTCAGTCTACGTTCGTTTGAGTTGTGTTAGATCAGGTTATGTTAGGATGTCTATGAATTTTGTGCTTCACACAGCAATGCGGCGTATTTCGGCGCACTATTGTGCTGTTGTATATTCTGATCGCCTCTGCGAAGTTAAGCAATAGTGGCCCATGCTCGTTTGGAGGAGTTAAGATACGAATGGCGGCGTTATGTTTGGCCACGTTAGGCCTGGGCAGCTTTCACTTTTGTGCTATGCACTGCTGTGCGGCGGGTTTCCGCTCTCTAGTGTGGTCTAATATGCTCTGCTTAGCTCTGGGGTGGCCAGAAATTGCGGTCGTGATATGTTATGGTGTGTCAGGTAATGTTCGGTATGGTCGGGTTATGTCCTGTTAGGTCAGGGTATCCTAGACTTTTGTGTTCAACACTGCTATTCTATGGACCTCTAGGCAATACTGTGCCCTACCATACTCTGCTCGACCATGGAGAGTGCAGTAATTGTGGTCTCGGCACATTAGGTTGGGATAGGCCACGTCTTGATATGTTTCGTTTGGTTAGTGTAGGGGAGGTTATCTTTTACTTTTGTGCCGTACACAGAAATGAGGTGAATTTATGCGCTTTACTGTGTCCTAGTATGTCATGCTTGGCTCTGTGGAGGTCAGTAAAAGTGGTCTTGCCGAGTTAGGTAGATACTGGCTTCGTTTGGTTAGGTTATGTTAGCTATGGTCAGGTTCGGGTAGCTTCGACTTTTCTGCTCTTCACTGCGATTTTATGGACTTCTTCCCTTTACTCACGCCTAATAAGTTCCGCTTTGCTCTTTAGGGGCCAGTAATGGTGGTCCCGTCACGGTAGTTTGATTTTGGCTACGCTTTGTTATGTTACGTTTGGTTAGGTTAGGATAGGGAGGCTTAGACTTTCGTGCTATACGCTACTATCCGGTGGATTTGTTCTCTCCACTCTGCTCTAATATGACCGTTTGGCGTTTGGGAGGCCAGCAATGCTGGTCTCGGCGCAATAGTGTCAGCTATGATACGTTTGATTTGGTTATGTTGGTTTGAGTTATGTCAGGACAGCTTTAACTTTCGTGGCGTACACCGCTATGCGGCTGATTTTTGCGCTCCACTGTGCACTATGTTCTGCTTCGCACTTGAGAGGCCTGGAACTGCGGTCGCGGTAGGTTTGTTTGTGTTAGGTTGCATTTGGTTTGGTTAGGGTAGCATAAGATTGTTTAACATGTCTCCGACGT
>NW_016957922.1:0-2558 GCF_001483705.2 Eufriesea mexicana
GCAATGTAGAGAGCAGAAATTCACCGAACAGTGGTGTATAGCACAAATGATATAGCTACCCTACCCTAACCAAACCAAACGTAGCCTAACTCATGGTTACGTGCCGAGACTAATATTGCTGACAATCCCAGGGACAAGCAGAGGATAATAGAGTATCGTAAAGCGCGGAAGCAGACCGAATATCAGTGTAGAGCAAAAAAGTTAAAGCCATCCTCCGCTAACCTAACGAAACGTTACATAAGCAAACGTAACTTAACTCAAGATATCGTGCCGCGACCACTGTTTCTGGGCTCCCCAAATTCGAGCAGAGTACAGTAGAGCGCAGTAGAGCTGTGAAATCTACCTAGTAACAGCTTATAACAGGAAAGTCAAAGCTACACTAAAATAACGCTACGAAAGCTATCGTAACCGTACGCACTCTAACTCAACCTAACGTGACGCTACCACCACTGCTGGCCTTCCAAGAGTCGAACAGAATATAGTAGATAAATCTACAGCGCAGAAATGATCCGAAGGGCAGTGTATAGCACAAAAGTCTAAGCTATCGTATCCTAACCGAACCAAACGTAGCCTAACCAGACGCAACATGTCTCAGACCAAGGCGCCCAGATCACTACTGCTGGCTTCCCCATAGCCAAGCAGAATATACTATAGCAGAGTTAAGCGCAGAAATCCACCGAATTGCAGCGTATAGCACAAAAGTCAGTGCCATCCTAACCACACATAACCGACCCTAACCAAACCAAACGTAACCTAATTTAAACTGATGTACCGAGGCCACAATTGCTGGCAACCTCACAGCCATTCAGAGCACATGAGAGCACAGCAGAGCGCAGAAATCATCTGTACAGGAGTGTATAGCACAAAAGTCTAAACTGCCCTTAACTATCCAAACCAAACGTAACGATACGGTACGCAACATAACGAAATTTGTCGTGCTTCGACCATAATTGCTGACAACCCCAGTGTCGAACAGAGTACAGTAGTGGACTGTAAAGCGTAGAAAGTCACAAAATAGCAATGTACCACGCAGGAGTCAAAGATATCCTAACCAAACAAGGCCTAAACTGGCCTAGCCAAATGTAGAACAACTAAACCTAACGTGCTGCGACGAATATTGCTGGCTTCCCCAGAGACAAGCAGAATACGATAGAGCATAGTAGGTCACACAGGTCCATGGAATGGCAGCGTATAGCACGAAAGTCAAAGATATCCTAAACTAACTCACACAAACCTAACATAATCAAACGTAACCAAACAGCACCTAAATAGCCGCGGTCAAAATTTCTAGTATTCCCAGAGCGAAGGAGTGTACATTAGATCACAGTCGATCGCAGGAATCCACCAAATAGCAGTGGACAGCACAAGAGTTATAGCTAACCTAGCCTAACTTAACCAAACATAGTAAGACCAAACGTAACCTAACACTACCTAACGTGCCGAGACCAATGTTACTGGACTCCCCAGGGTCGAGGAGGGCATAGTAGAGCGATGCAGTGCGTAGAAATCCTCTGAATAGCAGTCTGCAGCGCAGATGTAAATTTTATCCTATAATAGCATATATACGGGATATAAGCGAACATATCCTAACTTAACCTGAAGTGACGAGAACACTGTTGCTGGTCTCCACAGAGACGAGCAGAGCACAGTGGAGCAACGTAGTGCGTAGAAACCAACTGAATAGCAGTCTGTGGCGCAGAAGTAAATTCTGCACTATACAAATGTATCCACACGAAATATAAACGAGCGTAGCATAACTTAACCTGAAGGGCCGTGACCACGGTTGCTGGCATCCCCAAAGTCGAGCAGTGTATAGTAGGGTAATGTAGAGCGCAGAAATCCGCCGAATATCAGTGCACTGCCCAAGAGTTAAAGCTATCCACACTAAACTTAGCCTGGCCCAACATATGAGAACGTAACCTGACGTATGATAACGTGCCAAGACCAATATTACTGTCCTTGCCAGAGCCAAGCTGAAAATATTAGAGGGGAGTAGAATACTGAAGTCCATAGATTCGCGGCGTACATCAGAAAAGTCAAAGCCAGCATACCCTGAGCCAAACAAAGAGACCATAGCCGAACATAGCCTGTCTCAACCTAACGAGCCGAGACCGCTACTGCTGCCCTCCCCAGAGCGAAGCAGGGCATACTAGAGTAAAGTAGAGCACAGAAATCCACCTAATAGGAGTGCACAGCACAAAATTTAGAGCTACCCATATCAAATGAAGCCGAACGCAACCTAACAGACGGCAGCCTGACACATTACAACGTGCCGAGACCACTCTTGCTGGGCTTGCCGGAGCCAAGATGAAGGCATTTTAGCAGTTTAGGGCGCAGAAATCCTCCTAATAGCAGGCTATGACACTAAAATCAAAGCTATCCTCTCCCAACCAAGCCAAACTTAACATATCAAAACGTAGCATAACACAACCCAACGTTTCGCGACAACTACTGCTGGCCTTCACAGTGTGAAGCAGAACATATTAGTGGAGAGACGAACGCCGAAATCCATAGAATCGCAGTGTATATCAGAAAAGTCAAAGCTACCCAAGCCTAAA
>NW_016957923.1:0-552 GCF_001483705.2 Eufriesea mexicana
CATCCATTCGTCCATACATGCATACACCCATACATGCATACATCCATACATTCTTACATCCATGCATTCATACATACGTGCATCCATACATTCATACATCCATACATCCATACATCCATACATACATCCATACATCCACCCACCCACCCATCCATCCATGCATCCATAGAGACATCGATACATCCATACTTACATACACCAGTTCATTCATCTATACCTGCATCGATAGATACATACTTACATACATGCATACATACATCCATGCATACTTCCATGCATACATGCAACCATACATCCATCCACTGATACATCCAGTCTTCCATACATCCATTCAGATATACATCCATACATCCACACATACGACAATCCGTACATTCGATACATCCATCCAACCATAAATCCATACATGCAAACAGCCATACATCCTAACATCCATACTTCCGTACATCCGTCCATCCATTCCTCAATCCATCCATACATCCATCAATACAACCAACCATTCATCCATACGTACATCCATCCATACATCCTCCTTTCCATACATCTATCCAT
>NW_016957924.1:0-2029 GCF_001483705.2 Eufriesea mexicana
TGTTACGTTTGGATAGGTCACGATAGGATAACTCTGACTTTTGCGCTATACACTGCTTTTCGGCGGATATCTGTTTTCTGCATTGCTCTACTTTACTCTGCACGGCTCTGAGGTGGCTAGCAATAGTGGCTGTGGCACCTTATGCTGGGTTAGGCTACGTTTGCTTGAGTTAGGTTGTGTTTGGCTAGGTCAGGATATCTTCGACCCTTGTGCTTTACAATGCAACGCCGCGGACTTCTGTGATCTGCTGTGCTCTAGTATAGTCTGCTTGGCTCTGGGGATGCCATCAATAGCTGTGTCGGTCGGTTAGGTGGAGTTAGATTACGTTTGGTTATGCTATGTTTAGCTATGTTAGGCTAGGACAGCTTCGACTTTTGTGCTATACACTGCTATTCGGTGGACTCATGCCCTCGACTTTGATGTAATATGCTTAGCTTTGCACTGGAGATGCCAGGAACTGTAGCCACGTTGCGTTATGTAAAGTCAGGTTACGTCTGGCTAGGTTTGGTATGTTTGGGTTATGATAGGGTACCTTCGACTCTTATGCTGTACACGAAAATGCGGTGGATTTCTGCACGCTAGTGTGCTCTAGTATGTTCTGCTTGGCTCAGAGGAGGCCAGCAATATTGGTCGCGTCACGTTAGGTTGAGTTAGGCAACGTTCAGTTACGTTAAGGTTGGTTAGATTTAGAGGGGCTAGCTAGGATTTTTGCACTATACACAGCTACCGGCTGATTTCTGCACTCTACTGTGCTTTAATACGTTCAGCCTGGCTCTGGCAGGGCCAGAAAGTGTGGCATCGGCACGCAACGTCGTGCTAGGCCACTTTGGATAGATTAGGTTAGAACAAGTTTGGTCGCGATATCATAGACTTTTGCACGCTGTACACTGCATTTCTGATGATTTCTACTCTCTACATCGCTCTACTACACTCTGCTCGACACTGGGGAGGCCATCAATAGTGGTCCCGATACGTCAGTTTAATTTATGCTTACTTTTGTTATATCCCGTTTGGCTTGGGTAGGAGAGGGTAGTACTGACTTTTGTGCAGTATGTTGCTACTCGGTGGACTTCTGCGCTCTGCTGTGCACTAATATCCTTTGCACGGCTCTGGGGAGGCTAGCAATAGTAGGCTCGGCACGTTAGGTTGAGTTATATTACGTTTGTTTGCGTTGCGACTGGCTAGGTTATGTTTGGTTAGGTTAGGTTATGTCAGGTTTGGTTAGGATGAGTGCCGCGCTGAATGTCGAGCGAGAAGGCCGTGTCGAAGACGCTCCTACGATTGGGAGGTATTTTCTGTGGAAAAGTGCGTTTCCTGGCGCGCGTGTTAGTGTCATTCTATGCGTGAGGTGCGTGGGTGCACGTGGCCGGGGACTCGCGTCGCGGACTGTGTCGTGGTGCCGATTGAACTTGTTTGGAGGCTTTTCACTTTTTTCTTTTTCCTGGCATCAACGAGGTTGTGGACGCCGCTACGGCACAGGTAGGCGAGGGACGGTGCCCATTGTCTGCCGCGGAGCTGCGCATCAGCCCAGCGAGGGATACCTGGGCCGAGGGTCACGGCACAATGCAAGCGGCGGAGCAGGGGCTCGCAACCCGAACAGTAGTAATAATCCCGGGGAAGCCGGGCATTTTACCGAGAAGTGAAGGTACTGTTAGAGTTTGCGGTGTCGACGCGGCTGCAGGGGAGCATCCCTCGTCGAAGGACAGGGCAATCAGCCCTACTGCAGGTACTACGAGGCGCGTGACTCGTAGCACCACATTGCGTAAGGCGCTGCCGGCGGACCACGAGGCGGAGTGCTCCTCCTTCGTTGGTGCATTCAGCGTCACGGGCGACGGCGAAGCGCCCGCGGAGGGCGGTGGTCGGGGAATTGGACCCATTCGAAGGTTTGCAGGATATTGAACTCGCCATGAAACCCACGAGGATAAGCCGGGCGAAGGCGACCCACTCCGCACGGGAGGATCTCGCCAGCGTGCACCGTTTGCAGTCTGTTGTGGAATAGTTTGCCGTTATATCCGAGGATTGCGCGAGG
>NW_016957925.1:0-501 GCF_001483705.2 Eufriesea mexicana
GCATAAATAAGGGGGAAAGATTCTATTGGCACGCTATACCCATTACTATGGCATAGAATCTGCATCGAAAGTTCAATTCTATTGACATTTTCGAATAATATCGTGGTGGTGTAACTTTCTTGCATAAATACGGAGGAAAGATTCTACTGTCCAGCCAAGGCCAATGCAATACTATAGAATCCGTCTGAAAAATTCAATTTTATTGCCATTTTCGACTAATATCGACGTGAGGTAACTTGCTTGTATATATAACGAGGAAAGATACTATTGCCGAGCTATAGCCATTACAATGCTTTTGAATCTGCCTCGAGAATGCAACCTTATTGACATTTTCGACTAATATCGTGGTGAGGTAACTTTTTTGTATAAATACGGAAGAAAGATTCTATTGGCCAGCTATGACCATTGATCAGCTATTACCATTGCAATTCTATAGTATCCGTATGGAAAATTCAGTTTTATTGATATTATCGTCTAATATCGTGGTGAGCTGACATCCTT
>NW_016957926.1:0-1041 GCF_001483705.2 Eufriesea mexicana
CAGACACAAGCAGAGTTCAGTAGCGCACAGAGGAGAGCAGATTTCCATAGAATGGCACTGTGTAGCACAAAAGTCAGAGCCATCATAACATCACACAACGTTACCTTCCCAACCAAACGTAACCTAACTGAAACTAACGTGCGGCGACCACTATTACTGGTGTCCCGTGTGTCGAGCGGAGTATAGTAGTGCAACGTAGAGCGCTGAAATACACCGAATAGCAGTGCATAGCACAAATGTCGAAGCTATACTATCCTAACTTAGCCAAACGTAGCGTAAGCGGACTCAAAATATCTCAGACTCTCGTGCCGAGACCAATACTGCTGGCATCCCCAAAGCCAAGCAGTATATACCAGAGCTCAGTAGAGCGTAGAAATCCACTGAATAGCAGTACATAGCACAAAAGTCAGGCATACCTTGACCTAACCTGACATTACCTAACCTACCCAAACGTAGTGTAACTAAGCACGACGTGACGAGACCAATACTTCTGGCATTCGCAGAGCCAAACGGAGAATATTAGAGCACATTAGAGTGCAGAAATCCACCGAGGAGCAGTGAATAGCACAAAAGTCAAAGTACCCTATCCTAACCAAGCAAATCGTAACACGTCCAAACGTCGCCAAGCCCAACCTAACATGACGAGACCACTACAGCTGGTACCCACAGAGCCAAGCAGAATGTACTACATCATAGTAGAGGGCAGAGATCCGCCGTATAGCAATGAATAGAATGAATAGCACAATAGCCGTAGATACCCTGCCCAACCTGACCTAACTTATGCTAACTAAACGCAGCGTGACACAACATGAAGTGCCGCGTTCACTGCTCCTGGACTCCCCGGAGGAAAAAAGCTTGCAGTAGAGTACAGCAGATCAAAGAAATCCACCGAATAGCGGTATAAGGGACAGAAGACATTGTAGACTCTCAAAACATAGCCAAACGTGTCATGTCTGAACGCAACATAAATCACCCTATCTAGGCGAGACCGCCGTTGCTCGCCTCCGCAGAGACAACAATATTATACCAGGGTACAGTGTA
>NW_016957927.1:0-511 GCF_001483705.2 Eufriesea mexicana
CCTTTAAACTCCAGAAACACACCCAAAACGTACCTACATTCACTGATGCACACATAATCCTGCTCTCTCCCAAGCACGATCCGTCGATCGGACCGTGGGAAATCCCTGCTGGGTCTCATTCATTCTGTCTCACGCGCATCGGTACAATCTCGCTGCCGTTATTTGCTCTAACGCCTTACACAGCCCTGACAACAATGTAATTGATACATACGACGTGCAGTCCGATCCCGGTTTACCCGGGGTCATTGTCAAAATAATCACACACGCCTTCTTCCACGCCGCAGGAAAATATTCCGCAGTCAAACATACATCATACACTCGTTTCGACCATCACGTAATGGCATTCCAAATCACAAGCAGCATCTCCGCAATTATACCACCATGTCCCGGTGCCTTTCGCAATCTCGCCATCTAATGTAGCTACCTGCCTCGTCCAATTCCAGACGTTCATTTTATTCTTGAACATCCATATCCGCATGTGCATTCACTCAATCCTAAGGCATCATCTCCG
>NW_016957928.1:0-851 GCF_001483705.2 Eufriesea mexicana
CGTGAATTCTAAGGTATTTCTACAATAACATAGGTATGGCACAGTTACGGCAGGTGATATTCAAAATCGGCTGGACGTCACATACTGCATCCACCAGCAGAGAAATGTAGCATTTGACTAATTTGTTCAATGACGATTTAGATTGTATAACATTTCTAGAATGACAAAATACAGATTCATTATCTATCGTTATCGCGGTATTGTTGCCGCTGGATAGTTTTGCTCACTGATGACGTAAAATCAAGTGCAATTCTAGAATAATATCTGTGTAGTACGTTTATGTCTTGGGATATATCCAATTGATAGTACGGTACATATTACATCCACCAATATATCGCTGCAGCCGTTGGAATATCCTGCTCAATGATATTTTAGATCTTATATCAATTCTGGAATGAAAAATGCAGATCCACAGTCCCTCGAGATATTAACAGTTGACACCACAGTACTAAGTTCCACAATCTTCACAGTAATCTGGCTGTTAGACTACTTTGTGCACTTGTCACGTGATTTCCATGTGATTCTGGAATAAAGTAATACACTGTGGTTAGGGTCAGTGGTACTTACAATTCACATTACGGTAACTAGTACATGTTCCAAAGGAGAACAGATGTCGTTGTATTAATCTGTTCATAGGAGATATATGTTTTATAGATACTCTAGAATGCAAAAGACGGGTCCATTATCCCTTGAGATACTCACAATTGACGACACAGTACTGAGAATGGCTATCGTCACTGCAGTGAGGCAGTTTCACTTCTTTGTCCACTGATCACTTAAATTCTAAAGCTACTCTGGGAAAATCAATTGAAAGTACGGTTATGGCTGGAGATATGTCCAATTGACAGCAC
>NW_016957929.1:0-258 GCF_001483705.2 Eufriesea mexicana
TTGAATTTTCCAGCCAGACTCTATAGCATTGCAATGGCTATAGCACGCCAGTAGGATCTTTCCACTTTATATATGCAGGTAAGTTAGGTCACCGCGGTATTAGTCGAAAATGTCAATAAAATTGAATTTCCCAGCCAGATTCTATAGCATTGCAATGGCTTTAGCACGCCAGTACATTCTATCCTACTTATTTAAGCAAGAAAGTTACGTCACCACGATATTAGCCGAAAATGTCAATAAAATTGTATCTTCCAGCCA
>NW_016957930.1:0-907 GCF_001483705.2 Eufriesea mexicana
GTCAATAAAACTGGATTTTCCATCCAGATACTATAGAATTGCTATGGCCATAGCTGGCCAATACAATCTTTCCTGCGTATTTATGCTAGAAAGTTACCTCACCACGATATTAGTCGAAAATATCAATAATGTTGCGTTTTCCAGCCAGATTCTGTTGCACTGCATTGACTATAGCTCGCCAGTACAATCTTTCCTCCATATTTATGCAGGGATGTCAGCTCACCACGATATTAGTCGAAAATGCCAATAAAACTGAGTTTTCCATCCAGACACTATAGAATTGCTGTAGCCATAGCTGGCCAATAGAATCTCTCCACCGTGTTTATGCAAGAAAGTTACATCACCACGATATTAGTCGAAAATGTCAATTAAATTGCATTTTCGAGGCAGATTCTATAGCATTGGAATGGCTACAGCGTGCCAATAAAATCTTTCCTGCTTATTTATGCAAGCATTTGAGATCACCGCGATATTAGTCGAAAATGTCAATAAAACTGAATTTTTCATCCAGATACTATAGAATTGCAATGGCTATATCTGGCCAATAGGATCCTTCATCCTTATTCATGCAAAGACGGCAGCTCACGACGATATTAGTCGAAAATGTCAATAAAATCACACTTTGCGTCCAGATTCTGTAGCATTGCAATGGCTATAGCTCGGCAGTAGAATCTTTCCTCCTTACATATGGAAGAAGGTTAGGTCACCATGATATTAGTCGGAAATGACAATAAAATTGAATTTTCCATCCAAAAACTATAGAACTGCAATGGCTATTGCTGGCCAAAAGAATCTTTCGTCCATATTCATCAAAGAAAGTTAGCTCAACACGATATTAGTCGAGAATGTCAGTGAAATTGAATATTCCTGGCAGCTTCTATAGCACTGCAACGGCTATAGCACGCCG
>NW_016957931.1:0-822 GCF_001483705.2 Eufriesea mexicana
AGAGTGTACCAGAGCACTGTAGTTCGCAGACATGCTCCGCATAGCAGTGTATAGCACAAAAGTTGAAATAACTTAACATGCGCGGACCTAAAGTAACCTAACCGAACGTAGCGGAACTCAAAATGGCCTGCTGCGACCACAGCTTCCGGGCTCCACAGAAGAATACAGTAGAGCACAGTAGATCACATGAACCCACAGGAAAATAATGTAGAGCACGAATGTCGAAGCCACCCTGACAAGACACATCCTAATATCTTCTAACCAAACACAACCTACGTCAGCTTAACGTACCGCGACCTCTATTGCACGCCACCCCATGGTCTAGCGGAGTTTAGTAGAGCAGAGTAGAGCGCAGGAATCCCCCGAATAGCAGTGTACGGCATGAAAGTCAAAACTACCCTATCCTAACCTAACCAAGCTTTACGTAAGTAAACGTAACATAACCCAACCTAACGATCCGAGTCCTCTATTTCTGCCCCCAGGTACCGAACAGAGCATATTAGTGCAATGTTGGGCGCAGAAAACCACAGATTAGCAGCTTATGGTGCGAAAGTCAATGCTGCCCTATCCTAACATTCCCAACCGTAACATAACCGAACGCAACATAATTCAACCTAACGCGGCGAGACCACTATTTCTGGCATCCCCACAGGCATGCAGAGCATACTAGAGCACTGTAGGTCGCAGAAATCCACCGAGAAGCAGCGTTTAGCACAAAAGCCAAAACCACAATTTCCTAACCTAACCAAACGTGGCATAACCGGACGTAAAGTAACATATTCCAACTTGCCGAACCCACCATTGCTAACCACCGCGTAGCCA
>NW_016957932.1:0-983 GCF_001483705.2 Eufriesea mexicana
TCTGCTTGGCTATGGGGATGCGAGCATTATTGGCCTCGGCACGTTAGTGTAAGTAATGCTGCGTTTGGTTAGGTTACGATTGGTTAGGTTAGGATATGATAGCTTTGATTATTGCGCTAGACCCCGTTATTCGGTGGATTTCTGCGCTGTACTGTGCCCTAGTGTGTTCTCCTTCGCTCTGAGGAGGGCAACAATAGCGGTCTTGCTAGGCACGTTAGGTTCGATGACGTTGCGCTTGGTTATGCTACGTTTGGTTAGGCTAGGAGAGGATTGCTTCGACTTTTGTGTTATATACTGCTATTCGGCGGACTACTGCGCTATAATGTAATCCAATATGCTCTGTCTGCCACTGTGCAGGCGAGCAATTGTGGTTTCGGTATGTTAGGTTTAGTAGGGTTACGTTTGGTTAGGCTACGCTTATTTGGGTTTGGTATGGATAGCTCTGACTTTCGTGGTATACACTGCTATTCGACGTATTCCTGAATCGACGTATTCCTGCACCGTACTGTGCTCTAATATGTTTTGTTTGGCTCTGGGAAAGCCAGTAATAGCGACCTCGGCACGTTAGCTTGATTTATGCTACGTTTGGTTAGGATACGTTCGTTAGGGTTAGTTAAGGTTAGCTTCGTCTTTCCTGGCATAGATTGTTATACGGGGATTACTGCTCTCCACTGTGCTCTAGTACATTCTGCTTGGCTCTGGAAATGCCAGACGCAGTGGCCTCAGCGTGTTAAATTGAGTTATGCAACGTTCGGCTATGCTACGTTTGGCTATGTTGGGATGGTGTAGCTTCGATTATTGCTCTATGCACTGCGGTACTATGAACTTCCGCGCGCTACGTTCCTCTAGTATGTATGCTCGGTTCTGTGGAGGGCAGCAATACAGGTCTCGGCACGTCACGTATTGTTTTGTTTCGATTGGTTACGTTACGTTCGGTTATGTTAAGATAGGATAGCTTTGACTTTTGTGCTACACAGTGCTAT
>NW_016957933.1:0-575 GCF_001483705.2 Eufriesea mexicana
TGTATTGAAGCATGTGAACGTATATGTATGTATGTATTGATGGATGTATGTATGGGTGTATGTTTGGATCTATGTATGGCAGTATGTAAGAATGATTGTATGAGTGTGTGTATGTATGTATGTGCTGATGCATGAATGGTTTTATAGGTGGATGGATAGATTGGTGGATGGATGTATGGATGAACGGATGTATGGATGTATGGATGAACGTGTGGATGTTTGTATGAATGTATGTATGGATGCTGTTAAAGGTGTATGTATGGATGCAGGAATGGGTGTATGTATGGATGTACTTTTTGATGTACGTATGGATGTATGGATGGATGGATGGAATGGTGGATGGCTGTATGTATGGGTCGATATTTGGATGTATGAATGGATGGATGTATATACGTTTGGATGTATGGGTGGATGGAGGTATCGATGGATGTGTTTATGGACGTATGGATGTATGAATGAATGTACGGAAGGATGGATGAATGAATGAATGGAAGGATGTACGGATGTATGTTTGTATGGATGTATGCATGTATGGATGTTTGTATGTATGAGTGCATGGATGTAATAATGTATGG
>NW_016957934.1:0-516 GCF_001483705.2 Eufriesea mexicana
GCATTTAAGAATATATGGATGTACGGAGGCATGGATATATGGATGTGTGGGTGGACGAAAGGGTGGGTGAATGGACGGATGAATGGATGTACGTATGGATGCTTGTACGGATGAATGTATGGTTGAGTGTATGGATGTATGGACGAATGTATGGATGTATGCATGCATGTATGCATGGCTGTATGCATGGATGTATGTATGGATGTTTGAATGAATGTATGCATGGATGTATGTATGGATGTATGTACGTATGTCTTTATGGATGCATGGATGGATGGGTGGATGGGCGGATGGATGTTTCAATGAACGGATGTATGGACGTATTGAGGTATAGATGGATGGATGTATGTATGGATGGATGTATGGATGTATGAATGGGTGGATGTAAAGTATGGATTGATGGATGTATGGATGGACGGAGGTATGGGTAGACGGATTTACGTATGTATGGATGTATGTATGTATATGTGTATGGATGTTTGGATGGATGGAAGTATCGATGGATGGAAGTACGGA
>NW_016957935.1:0-311 GCF_001483705.2 Eufriesea mexicana
AGATATGTTATGTTTGGTTAGGTTACGTTAGCTCTGGTTAGGTTTCGTTAGCTTCGACTTTTCATCTGTACACTGCGTCGCTATGGATTTCTGCGCTCTACTCTCCCCTATTATGCTCTGCTTGGCTCTGTGGAGGCTAGCAGAGCTGGTGGTGGCACGTTAGGTGGAGTCAGGTAACGTTCGGTTACGCTTCGTTTGGTCAGGTTAGGATAGAATGTCTTTGACTTTTGTGCTTTTCACTGCAATGCGAGGTATTTCTGCTCTCTGCTGTGCTCTAGTACATACTGCTTCCTTCTGTCGAGACCAGCAAT
>NW_016957935.1:338-620 GCF_001483705.2 Eufriesea mexicana
GCTTGTGGTATGTTACATTTTGAAAGGACACGTTTGGCTGGGTTAGGAAAGGCAACATTGACATCTGTGCTTTACTCTGCTCTTCGGAGGATTTTTGTGGCCTACTGTGCTCTGCTGCATTCTGCTTTGCTCCGGAGAGGCCAGAAGCAGTGGTCGTGGCACGTTATGTTGGGCTATGCTGCATTTGGTTAGGTTAGATTATGCTAGGTTAGGTTAGGGTATATAGCGCTCTTGTGCTTCACACTGCTATACGGTGGATATCTGCGCTCTAATGAGTTCTAG
>NW_016957936.1:0-552 GCF_001483705.2 Eufriesea mexicana
AACAAAATTGAATTTTCCAGGAAGATTCTATAGCTTTGCAATGCCTATAGCACGCCAATAGAATATGTCCTCCTTGTTTCTGCAAGAAAGTTAACTCACCACGATATTAGTCGTAAATGTCAATAAAATTGAATTTTCCAGCCAGATTCTACTGAACTGCAATAGCTATAGCACGCGGAAAGGATCTTTCCTCCTTACCTCTGCAAGGAAGTTAGCTCACCACGATATTTGTTGAAAATGTCTATAAAATTGAATTTTCCTTACAGATTCTACAGCATTGTAATGCCTACAGCATGCCAACATAATCTTTCCTCCTTATTTATGCAAGCAAGTTATCTCACCACTATATTAGCCGGTAATGCCAATAGAATTGAATTTTTCAGCAACATTCTAATGCATTGCAATGGCTGCAACTCGCCAATAGAATCTTCCCTCCTTGTTTATGCTGGAAAGTTAGCTCACCACAATATTAGTCGAAAATGTAAACAGAATTGAACTTTCCAGTCAGGTTCTATAGCATTGCGACGGCTATAGCACGCCAACAGAATCTTT
>NW_016957937.1:0-830 GCF_001483705.2 Eufriesea mexicana
AATATATCCTGCTTGTCATCGGGGAGGGCAGCAATAGTGGCCTAGGTACGTTAGGTCTGATTTAGTTGCGTCGGTTGTGTTACGCTTTGTTAGGTTATGTAGGGTAACTTTGACTTTCTTGCTGTACACAGCTATTCGGTGGATTCCTGCACTCCACTGTGCACTACTCTAATCTGCTAGTCCCCGGGGAGGCCGTAAATGGTGGTCGCGGCACGTTACGTTGAATTTGGCTACGTTAGGATTCATAAGTTAATTTGAGTTACGTTCGGATGTATTTGACTATTCTGATGTACACTGCGATTCTATGGACTTCTGCGCTCTACTGTGCTCTATTATGGTCTGCTTGGCTCATTCGAGGCCAGCAATAGTGGCTGCGGCACGTTGGGTGGTGTTAAATTACATTTGGTTAAGTTGGGTTAGGTTGGGTTAGATTAGGATGTCTTTGACATATGTGATCAATGCTGATATTCCATGGACTTCTGCGCTCTACTGTGCTCTCGGATATCCTGCCTGTATGTGGGGAAGCCTGCAGTATTGGTCGCGACAAGATAGGTTTAGATATTGTACGTTGGGTTATGTTAGGTTATGTTCGGATGGGTTAATGTATCTTTGAGTTTTGTGCTATACATTGCTATTTGGTGGATTTCTGCGGTATAGTGTGCTATGGTAAATTCTGAATGTCTCTGTGGAGGCCAGCAGTAGCGGTCAAGCGTGTTAGGTTGGGTTAGGCAACGTGTTTCTGTGCTACGTTTGGCTAGGTTAGGACTTGCTACTTGGTCCTTTGTGCTATACACTGCTGTTCCGTGGATTTCTTCGCTTTAATGTGCTCT
>NW_016957938.1:0-311 GCF_001483705.2 Eufriesea mexicana
CGCAAAAGTCGTAGATATCCTGACCTAACCTGACATAACCTAACCCAACCAAATGCAGCTTAAATGAAATTAACGTGCCTATACCATTATCTCGGGACTTCCCAGAGCCAAGCTGAGCATATTAGAGCACAGTAGAGCGCAGCAATCCGCCGAATATCAGTCTATAGTGCAAAAGTCAAAACTACCATCTCCTAACGCAGCCAACCATAACATAACCAAACGTAACACAACTTAACCTAACTTGACACGAACACTATTGATAGCCTCCACAGAGCCAAGCAGATAATATCAGAGGAAAGTGGAGCGCAGGA
>NW_016957939.1:0-860 GCF_001483705.2 Eufriesea mexicana
CTTGGTAAGAGTTTCTTTGACTTTCGTGATGTAAACTGCTATTCGGTGGATTCCTGCGCATTATATTGCTCCACTTTACGCTGCTCTACACTGGGGAGGCGAGCAATAGTGGTCATGTCGCGTCATGTTGACATATGCTGCGTCGGGTTAGGTTAGGTTATGTCAGGTTAAGTTAGGATATCTACGGCCTTCATGCTATTCACTGCTATTCGGCGGATTTCGGCCCTCTGTTGTGCTCCAGTATATTTTACTTGGCCGTGGTGAGGCCAGCAATAGTGGTGTCGGCACTTTAAAATGCGCCGTGCCAAGTTTCTTTATGTTACGTTTGTTGAGGGTAGGACATGATAGTCTAGAAATCCGTGCTATACACTGATATCCTCCGACTTCTGTGCCCTACTGCGTTCGAATGTCCTCTGCTTGGATCTGCGGAGACCGGCAATAGTGGTCCCAGCGCGTTAGGTTTATTTAGGCTACGTTTGCATACGAGAAATTTGTTTACGTTACGACAGAATATCTTTGACTTTCGTGCCATTTATTGGCATCCGGTGGATTTCTGCGGCCTACTTCTCTACAGTATGTTCTGCTTGGCTCTGGGGTGGCAAGTAGTAGAGGTCTCGGCACGAAAGTTTGAGTTAGGTTACGGATCGCTGGCTGAGGATAGGAAGTGTCGGTTACGATTGCCTTGACCTTTGTGCTATGCACTGCTATTCGGATGATGTCCGAGCTCTAATATTCGCTGTACGAATCCGGTGCGGCGGGCAATAGTGGCCGCGGCACGTTATCTTGTGTTAGCTTAGGTTTGGTTAGGTTCGGTTGGTACAAGTTTGGTTACGATAGCTTTGACTTTCGTGCTGTACACT
>NW_016957940.1:0-620 GCF_001483705.2 Eufriesea mexicana
CATCCTTCCATATACCCATCCATACATAAATCCACCCATACATACATCCATCGAACCATACACCCATCCATCCTTACATCCACCGACCTATCCAGACATCCATCCATACATCCATACACACATCAATACATACATCCATACATATACCCATACATTCACCCAAACATATATCCATACATACATCTTTACATACAACCATAAATACATCCGTACATAAGTCGATACGAACATCCATACATACATCCATGTATACATCCGCACATACTTCCATACACACATCCATGCATACATCAATACATACATCCACAAAAACGTCCATACATACATCCATACATCCTCACTCACATTCATCCATACATCTGTACTTCAATACATCCATTCGCGCATGTATCCTGCCAACCACACATGCATCCAGCCATACATACACCCATCCATACACACATACATCCATACATCCATACATCCACTCAGATATACATCCATACAAACATACAAGCACCCATCCATGCAGCCATTGATCCATGCATCTATCCATCCATACATCTATACATCCCTAAGTCCATACCTCCACACATCCATAAATCCATCCATCCATACATCCATCCAACCATACATACGTC
>NW_016957941.1:0-4074 GCF_001483705.2 Eufriesea mexicana
ATCTGGCCTCTGCAGGTCCAGGTACAATATGGTATAGCGCAGTAGACCGCAGAAATCGGTCGTATGACAGTGTAGAGTACGAAAGTCAAAGCCACCCTGACCGAACCTAACATAACCTAACCTAGTCACACGTAACCTGACTCAAACAAACGTGTCGGGAACTCTATTGCGGGCCTCTGCAGTGCCATGCAGAATGTTGTAAAGCTGAGTAGAGCTCAGAAATCCAACGAACAGCAGAGTACAACGCGAAAATCGAAGCTTTCCCAACATAACGTAAACAAACCTAACCTAACGAAACATAACCGGACTCAATCTATCGTGCTGAGAGCACAATTACTGGCCTCCTCAAAGCCAAGCAGAAAATATCAGAGCACAGCAGATCTCAGAAATCCTCTAAATAGCAGTGTACAACACAAAAGTCGAAGCTATCCTGTCCTAACCTAACCGTACGTACCGTAGCCTAGCGTAACGCATATCATGCTAACATGCCGAGACCAACATTGCTACCCTCCCCAGAGCCAAGCAGAACATATGAGATGGGAGTCGAGCGCCACAGGTCCATATAATCGCAGTGCATTGCAGGAAAGTCAAATCTATCCAAACCTTACCCAAGCGAACGTAGCCTAACCAAAGGTAGTCCAACCAAACATATCGTGCCGCGGCCACAATTACTGACCTCCACATGGCCAAGCAGAGTATAGTAAAGCAGAGTAGAACGCAGAAGCCCACCACATTACTGTGTACAGCGCAAATGACGAAGATACCCTAACATAACAATGACCTAAGCTAAAATATCCAAACGCAACCTAACTCAACCTATCGTGCCGTGGCCATTATTGCTGCCCTCCCCAGGTCCAAGCGGAAAACATTAGAGCACAGCAGAACGCAGAGGTCCATCGAATAGCAGTGTACAGCACAAAAGTCAAAGCAACACTATCTTAACGTAACCAATCGTCACATAACCGAACTTAACATGACTAAAACCATCGTGTCGCGACCACAGTCGCTAGCCCTCCAGGGCAAAGCACGCTATAGTAGAGCACGCTAGAGCGCAGAAATCCACCGGATTACAGTGTATATTACGAAAGTCAAAACTATCATAACCGAACCTAGCGTAACCTAACCTAACCAAGAGGAACTTAACTAAACCTAGCCTACCGATACCGCAATTTCTGGCCGCCACAGAGGCAAGCAGAGTAAATTAGAGCACACTAGAACGCAAAAATCCACCAAGAAGTAGCTTATAGTACAAAACTCAAAGCTGCTCAAACCTAACATAACCAAACGTAACATAGCCCAACCCAGCGTGACGAGACGACAGTTGCTGGCCTCCCCAGGGCCAAGCAGAATACAGAAGGGCACAGTAGCGCGCAGAAATCCGCCGAATAAATTTGTATAGCAAAAAAGTCGAAGCTACCTCTACAGAATTTAGCCTAACCTAACAAAACCAAACAAAAGCTAATTCAACTTGAAGCGTCCAGACCGCTATTGATGGACTCCACAATGCGAAGCAGAAGAGATCAGATCACAGTAGATCGCAGAAATCCACCGAATGTCAATGTATAACACGATAGTCAGTGCAAACCTATCTTAACAAAACCTAACCAAACGTAGCTGAACTCCACCTATGTTGCCGAGAACACTATTGCAGCCCTCCCAAGGGCCAAGCAGAAGACATTGGAGCTCAGTAGGGCGCAGCAGTCCACCGAATAGCAATGTGCAGCACAAAAGTCGACGCTTTCCTATCATAACCTGACCAAACTGACGAAGCCTAGCGTAACATACCTCAACTTAACGTGCGACGACCACTATTGCTGCCCTGCAGGGAGACGAGCAGAACCCACTAGATCACACCAGAGCGCAGAAATGCAACGTATAGCGGTGTATTGCTGAAAAGACAAAGCTATCCCATCATAACCTAACCAAACGTAACGTAAGCAAACGTAGACTAACCATTCCTAACGCGCTGGGACCAACATTGCTGCCCTCGTTAGAGCCATGCAGAGCATGTTAGAGGAGTGTATGGCGCAAAAGCCCATGGAACAGCTGTGTGCAGCACAATAGTCGAAGTTGCACTATCCCAACGTATCCAAAGGTAACATAACCGCACGTAGCTTAACTCAACCTGACGCGCCGAGACCACTCTTGCTTGCCTCGCTAGAGCCATGCAGAACATGCTAGAGCACCGCAGAGAGCAGAAGTCCACCGAAAAGCAGTCTATACCACGAAAGTCAAAGCAATGCGAACCTAACCCAGACTAACGTAACCTCACAGAACGCAGCTCAACTCAACCTGACGTGCAAAGACCACTAGTACCGGCCTCCCCGGAGTGGAGCAGTGTACAGTATAGAAATGCAGAGCGTAGAAGTCCACCGAATAGTGGAGTATAACACAAAACTCGATGCTACCATATCCTAATCTATCCCATCGTAACATTACTAAACGTGTACTAACGTATCATACCGAGCCATGACAACTAACGCTGGCCTCTCCAGGGCCCAGGAGAGCAAAGGAGAGCACAGTGGAGCACAGACAGCCACCAAATGGCAATATATAACGCAAAAGTCAACGATATCCTGACCTAACCGCACCTAACTTAACCTAACCAAACGTACGCCACCTCAAACTATCGCGCCGAGACCACCGTTACTGGCCTCCCCTGAGTCGAGCAGAGTATAGTAGAGCCAAGTTAAGCGCAGAGAGCCGCAAGATAACAATGTACAGCACAAAAGTCAAAGATACCCTAACCGAACCAGACCCAACCTAACTTAACCAAACGTAGAATAAATAAACATAACGTGCTGAGACCTCTATTGCTCGCCTCCCCAGTGCGAAGCAGAACGTATCAGAGCACAGTAGAGTTCAGAAGTTTACAGAATAGCAGTGCATGGCACAAATGTCAAAGCCATCCTATACAAACCTATCACAACCTAACATAACCAAACCTAATTTAAGGAATCATATCGTGCCACGACCGCCATTGCTGGCCTGCCCAGAGTCGAGTAGGGTATATTAGTGCAACGAGGAGCGCAGAAATTCCCCGAATAGCAGTGTACAACACAAGCGGCAAAGCTATCGGAACCAAACCTAACCTAACCTGGTCGAGCCAAACGTAACCTAACTCAACCCAACGTGCCAAGGCCAACATTGCTGTCATCTCCAGAGCAAAGCGGATAATATTAGAACACCGTAGAGTGCCGGAACCACTAGTGCAGGCCTCCCAAGAGCCAAGCAGAACACATAATTGGAGGGTAGAACGCAGAAATCCATGTAATCGCAGTATACATCAGAAAAGTCATAGCTGCCCACACCTAACCCAAACCAACAGATTATAACCAAACAGATATTGACCTAACCTAACGTACCGTGACCGCTATTGCTGCCCTCCGTAGAGCCAAGTAATAAATAGTAGAGCGCAGAAGAGCACAGAAATCCACCATACATCTGAGTACAGAACGAAAGCTGTTGCTACCACAACCGAACTTGTTTTAACCCAATTTAATCGACCGTAACCTTATTCAAAGTAACATGCTGAGACAACCATAGGTGGCCTTCCCAGGTCCAAGCTGAAAATATTAGAACACAGAAGGAACAGAAATCCGCCTAATAGCAGACTGCAGCACTAAAGTCGGAGCTATACTCTCCTAACCTTGCCAACCGTAATATGACCAAACGTAGGATACCTCAAACAGACGTGCCGCGACCACTATTTCTGGCCGTCCTAGAGACAAGAAGAACACAATAGTGCAGAGTAGAACGCAGAAGTAAGTAGAAACGAAGTGCCATATCAGAAAAGGCTAAACCACCCAAACATAGCACAGAGAAGCAGAAAATAACCAAACATAGCCTAACTCAAACTAGCGTGCCTAGACCGCTATTGCTGCCCTCCCCGAAGCAAAGCAGGATATATTAGAGCGCAGTAGAGCGCAGAAATCCACTATGTACCGGTGTACAGAACGAAAGCTATTGCTACCATAACCAGACTTAGTCTAACCCAACACGACCGACCGTAATCTGTTTCAGCGTAACGTGCTGAGACCACCATTGCAGGCCTTCCTAGAGCCAAGCCGAAGA
>NW_016957942.1:0-879 GCF_001483705.2 Eufriesea mexicana
TAAGGGGGAAAGATTCTATTGGTATGCTATAGCCATTGCAGTGTAATAGAATCTGACTGGAAACTCAGTATTATTAACACTTTCGACTCTTATCGTTGTGAGCAAGTTTTGTTGCGTAATTAAGGGGGAAAGATTCTACTCGCATGCTATAGCCATCGCAATACTACAGAACCTGACTGGAAAATACAATTTGATTGACATTTTTACCTGTTATCGTGGTGAACTAATTTTGCGGCATAAATAAGGAGGAAAGGTCCTGTTGGCATGCTATAGCAATTGCAATGCTATAGGGTTTGCCTGGAAAATTCAATTCTGTTGATATTTTCGACTACCAGCGTGGTGAGCTAGTTTTGTTGCATAAATAGTGTGGAAAGATACTATTGGCATGCTATAGCCATCGCAATGCTACAGAACCTGACTGGAAAATACAATTTGATTGACATTTTTACCTGTTATCGTGGTGAACTAATTTTGCGGCATAAATAAGGAGGAAAGATTCTATTGGCATGCTATAGCCATTGCAGCGTAATAGAATCTGACTGGAAAATCCAATTTTATTGACATTTTCGACTAATATCGTGGTGAGCTAGTTTTATCTTGCATAAATAAGGAGGAAAGATTCTATTGGCATGCTATAGCAACTGCAATGCTCTAGAATTTGCCTGGAAAATTCAATTCTGTTGATATTTTCGACTAATATCGTTGTGAGCTGATTTTGTTGCATAAATAAGGAGGAAAGGTTCTATTGGCATGCTATAGCAATTGCAATGCTCTAGAAATTGCCTGGAAAATGCAATTCTGTTGATATATTCGACAAATATCGTTGTGAGCTGATTTTGTTGCATAAACAAGGAGGAAAGGTTCTATTGGCATGTTATA
>NW_016957943.1:0-472 GCF_001483705.2 Eufriesea mexicana
CGCCAAAATAATCTTCCCTCCATACTTATGCCAGGAAGCTAGCTCACCACGATATTAGTCGAAGATGTCAATAAAATTGCACTTTCCAGCCAGATTCTGCAGCATTGCAATGGCTATAGCACGCCAAAAGGGTCTTTCCTCCTTACTTATGAAAGGAAGATTGCTCACCACGATATTAGCCGTAAAAGACAATAAAATTGAATTTTCCAGCAAGATTCTATAGCATTACAATGTCTATAGCATGCCAAAAGAATCTTTCCTCCTACTGTCCTCCTGATATATGGACGAAAGTTAGCTCACCACCATATTAGTCGAATATGTCGGTAAAATTGATTTTTTTAACCAGATTCTTTGGCATTGCAATGGCTATGGCACGCCAAAAGGATCTTTCCTCCACACTTACGCCAGAAAGCTAGCTCACCAAGATATTAAGGCAAAATGTCAATAAAATTGAACTTTCCAGCCCGATTCT
>NW_016957944.1:0-276 GCF_001483705.2 Eufriesea mexicana
GGCATGCTATAGCCGCCGCAATGCTATAGAATCTGGCTGGAAAGTTCAATTTTATCGTCATTTCCGACTAATATCGTGGTGAGCTAACTTTCTTGCGTATATAAGGAGGAAAGGTCCTATTGGCGTGCTATTACCATTGCAACGCTATAGAATCTTCTTGGAAAATGCAATTTTATTGACATTTTCGTCTACGATCGTGGTGAGCTAACTTTATTGCATAAATAAGGGGGGTTGATTCTACTGGCTTGCTAAAGCCATTGCGCTGCTATAGCATCC
>NW_016957944.1:307-611 GCF_001483705.2 Eufriesea mexicana
ATATTGTGGTGAGCTAACTTGCTTGTATAAATAAGGAGGAGAGATTCTATTGGCGAGCTATAGCCATTGCAGTCCTGTAGAATCTGGCTGGAAAATTCAATTTTATTTACATTTTCGACTGATATCGTGGTGAGCTAAATTCCTTGCATAGGTAAGAAGGAAAGATTCTGTTGGCGTGCTCTAGGCATTGCAACGCTGTGGAATCTGGAAGGAAAATTCAATTTTATTGACATTTAAGACAAATATCGCGGTGAGCCACCTTTCTTGCATAAATAAGGAGGAATAATTCTATTGGCGTGCTATA
>NW_016957945.1:0-554 GCF_001483705.2 Eufriesea mexicana
ACCCATACCTAACACAAACCAACAGAGCACAACCATACATAGCCTAACTCAAACTTACGTGTCGAGACCGACATTGCTTCCCTCCCTAAAGCCAAGCAGGATATACTAGGACAAAGTAGAGCTTAGAAATGCACCGAATAGCAATGTATAGGACAAAAGTAAAGGCTATCCAATCCAAACCAATCCAAACGTGATGCGAACGAACACGGCTTTAGTTAACCTAACGTGCCACGGCCACCATTTCTGGACTGCTTAGAGCAAAGCAGAGCATATTAGGGCAAAGTAGAGCGGAGAAATCCACCGAAAGGCAGTATGTATCGCAAAAGTTAAAGGAATCATGTTCTAACCTAACCGATCGTAACACCACCATGCGTAACCAAGCTCAAACTGACGTGCCGCCAGTACACAATGCTGGAACCAGGCAGGACATTTTGGAGGAGGATAACGCGCAAAAATCCACTGGATCGTAGTGTACAGCAGGAAAGACAAATATACCCAAAACTAACACAAACTAACGTCACCTAACATGTCGTAGCAAAACTCAACGCATCCTG
>NW_016957946.1:0-244 GCF_001483705.2 Eufriesea mexicana
GCAAGATTCTATAGCTTTGCTATGGCTATAGCAAGCCAATAGAATCTTTCATCCTTATTTAAGGAAGAAAGTTAACTCAGCACGATATTAGCCGAAAATGTCAATAAAAATGAATTTTCCAGCCAGATTCTACAACATTGCAATGGCTATAGTACGCCAAAAGGATCTTTCCTCCATAATTATGCAAAGAAGCTTGCTCACCACGATATTACTCGAAAATGACAATAAAATTGAATTTTTGAGG
>NW_016957946.1:555-774 GCF_001483705.2 Eufriesea mexicana
AAATGACAATAAAATTGAATTTTTGAGGACGATTCTATAGCACTGCAATGTCTACAGCACGCCAGTAGAATCTCTCCTCCTTATTTATGCATGAAGGTTAGGTCAGCACGATATAAGTCGAAACTGTCAATAAAATTGATTCTGCCGGGCACATTCCGTATCATTGCAATGGTTCTATCACGCCAGAAGCATATTTCCTCCTTATTTATGCAAGAAAGG
>NW_016957946.1:3511-4841 GCF_001483705.2 Eufriesea mexicana
AATATAATCTTTCCTCCTTGTTTATGCAAGAAAGTTAGCTCACCACGATATTTGCAAAAATGTCAATAAAATTGAATTTTCCAACGACATTCTATATCATTGCAATGTCTATAGCACGCCAGTAGAGTCTTTCCCCCATATTTATGCAAGAAAGTTAGGTGACCATAATATTAGACGAAAATGTCAATAAAATTGAATTTTCCAGCTACATTCTACTGCGTTGCAATGGCTATAACAATCCAGAAGTATCTTTCCACCGTACTTAGGGAAGGATATTTGCTCACCACGATATTAGAAAAAAATGTCAATAAAATTGAATTTTCCAGGACGATTCTATAGCACTGCAATGTCTACAGCGCGCCAGTAGAATTTCCCCTCATTTTTTATGCAAGAAAGTTAGGTCACCACGATATTAGTCGAGACTGTCAATAAAATTAATTCTGCCAGGCTCATTCCGTATCATTGCAATGGTTCTATCACGCCAGAAGCATATTTCCTCCTTATTTATGCAAGAAAGGTAGCTCACCACGATATTAATCGGAAATGTCAATGAAATTGATTTTTCCGGACAGATTTTACAGCATTGCGATGGTTACAGCTTGCCAATAGAATCTTTCCTCCTTATTTATGCAATGAAGTTGGCACACCGCGATATTAGTCCGAAATGTCAATAAATTTGAATTTTCCAGCAAGATTCTATAGCTTTGCTATGGCTATAGCAAGCCAATAGAATCTTTCATCCTTATTTAAGGAAGAAAGTTAACTCAGCACGATATTAGCCGAAAATGTCAATAAAAATGAATTTTCCAGCCAGATTCTACAACATTGCAATGGCTATAGTACGCCAAAAGGATCTTTCCTCCATAATTATGCAAAGAAGCTTGCTCACCACGATATTACTCGAAAATGACAATAAAATTGAATTTTTGAGGACGATTCTATAGCACTGCAATGTCTACAGCACGCCAGTAGAATCTCTCCCCCTTATTTATGCATGAAGGTTAGGTCAGCACGATATTAGTCGAAACTGTCAATAAAATTGATTCTGCCGGGCACATTCCGTATCATTGCAATAGTTCTATCACGCCAGAAGCATATTTCCTCCTTATTTATGCAAGAAAGGAAGCGCACCACAAGCACCACAATATTAATCGGAAATGTCAATGAAATTGTTTTTTCCGGCCAGATTGTATAGCATTGCAACGGTTACAGCTCGCCAACAGAATCTTTCCACCTTATTTAAGCAAGGAAGTTGGCACACCGCGAAATTAGTCGAAAATGTCAATAAATTTGAATTTTCCAGCAAGATTCTATAGCTTTGCTATGGCTA
>NW_016957947.1:0-492 GCF_001483705.2 Eufriesea mexicana
CTGGGATGGCCCGCAATAGTGTTAGGGGCACGTTACATTGAGTCGCGGTACGTACGATTAGTTTAGTTTAGGCTAAGCTTGGTCAGGATATCATTATATTTTGTGCTGTAGACTGCTGTTCGGCAGACTTCAGACTTTTGCGCGCCGCTGTGGTCTAGAATGTCCAGCTTGGCTCTGGAGATTTCAGCTATTGCGGCCTCTGCACGATAGGTTGAGTAATGTCACGTTCGGTTATGTTACGGTTGGATAGGTTAGGAGAGGGTAGCTATGACTCTTGTGCTATAGTCTGCCATTAGGTGGAATCCTGCGCCCAACAGTGCTCTAATGTTTTCAGCTTGGCTCTGGCAAGGCCAGGAGTGCCGTCTCGGCAGGTTATGGTGAGTCATGTTATGTACGGTTAGGCCGGGACAGGCTAAGTTTGGTCAGTAAAGCTTAAACTTTTGTGCTGTACACTGCTACTCGGTGGATTTCTGCGGTCTACTCTGCTCTAGT
>NW_016957948.1:0-924 GCF_001483705.2 Eufriesea mexicana
GATTCTGTGGATTTCTGCTCCCTACTCTCCTCTATTATGTTCTGCTTGGGGCCGGGGAGGTCACCAAAAGTGGTCGCGGCGCGTTAGGTTGTGGTAGGGCACGTCTGGAAGAGTTAGATTTGTTTGGGTTAGGTAGGGATATCTTTGGGTTTCGTGCTGTACACTGCCATTCTATGGACATCTGCGCTCTACTCCCCTCTAAAATCTAAAGTGCCCAGCTTGGTGGCGGGGACGCCAGGAATAGTGGCCTAGGCACGCTAAGTTGAGCTATGTAACGTTCAGCTGGGTTAGGTTAGGATACGCTTGGTTAGGATAGCTTTGGCTCTAGTGCTATACACCGGAATGCGGTGGATTACTGTACTCTGCTGCGTTTTAGTATATTCTGCTTGGCACTGTGGAGGCAAGAAGTAGTGCTCGCAGCACGATAGATTGAGTTTGATTACGTTTGGTTATGTTAGGTTCGGCAGGGTTAGGTTTGGTTAGCTTTGACTTATGTGCGCGACACTAGCTTCCTATGGACGTTTGTGCTCCACTGTGCTCTATCATATTCTGCTTGCCTCTGGGGAAGCCAGTAATAGATGTCTCGGCACGCTTGGCCGTGTCATTTTACGTTTCGTTAGGTTAGGTTAGAACACGTTTGGTCAGGTTTCCTACGTCCTTTGCGCTATACACTGCAATTCTGGGGATAACTGCGCTCTACTCTTCTCTAGAATATTCTGCTTGGCTCCTGGGAGGCCAGCAATTGTGGTCTCAGCACGTTAGGTTGATTTATGATACGTTTGGTTATATAACGATTGGCTACGTTCGGAGGTGATAGCAGCAACTTTTGCGCTGTACGCTGCTATTCGGGGGATTTCAGCACTCTTTAGTTCCCTAGTATATTCAGCCTGGAACTGGGAACACCAGTAATAGTGGTCTCGGCAC
>NW_016957949.1:0-792 GCF_001483705.2 Eufriesea mexicana
AAAGAAAGATAGCTCACCATGATATTAGTCGAAAATGACAATAAATTTTAATTTTTCGACCACTTGCTATCTCATTGCACAGGCTATAGCACTCAAAAAGCATCATTCCTCCTTACTTAAGCCAGGAAGTTAGCTCATCACGATATTAGTCGAAAATGTCAACAAAATTGTATTTTCCAGCCACATTCTGTACCATTGCAATGGCTATAGCACTCAAGAAGCATCTTTCCTCCTTACTTACGCAAGGAAGTTAGCTCACCACATATTAGTCGAAAATGTCAACAAAGCTGTATCTTCCAGCCACACTCTATATCATTGCAATGCCTATAGCACTCAAAAAGATCTTTCCTCATTACCTACGCAAGGAAGTTAGCTCACAAAGATATTAGTCTAAAATGTCAGTATAATTGAATTTTCCAGCAACATTCTGTAGCACTGAAATGCATATAGCAAGCCAACAGAATCTTTTCTCCTTATTTATGCAATAAGGTTAGCTCACAACGATATTAGTCGGAAATGACAATAAAATTGTATTTTCCAGGCAGATTCTTCAGGACTGCTATGGCTATAGCACACCAATAGAGTCTTTCCTCCTTATTTATAAACGAAAGATAGCTCACCACGATATTAGTCGAAAATGTCAATAAAATTGTATTTTCCAGGCAGATTCTTCAGGACTGCTATGGCTATAGCACACCAATAGAGTCTTTCCTCCTTATTTATAAACGAAAGATAGCTCACCACGATATTAGCCGAAAATGTCAATAAAATTGAATTTTCCTGGACGATTCT
>NW_016957949.1:10120-10451 GCF_001483705.2 Eufriesea mexicana
AAAATTGTACTTTCCAGGCAGATTACATAGCATTGCGACGGCTATAGCACGCCAATTGAATCTTTCCTCCGTATTTATAAAATAAAGTTGGCTCACCACGATATTAGTCGAAAATGTCAATAAAATTGAATTTTCCGGGAAGATTCTACAGCTTTGCGATGCCTATAGAACGCCAAAAGAACCTTTCCTCCATATTTATGCAAGAAAGTAAGCTCACAGCGATATTAGCCGAAAATGTCAATAAAATTTAATTTTCCAGCCGGATTCCACTGCATTGCAATGGATATAGCACGCCAAATGAATCCTTCCTCCTTATTTATGAAAGAAAGAT
>NW_016957950.1:0-619 GCF_001483705.2 Eufriesea mexicana
TAGCATTGAAGTGTATGGCACAATAGTCAATGATATACAAACCTAACCCGAGCTAACAAAGCCAAACCCGACATAGACATGCTCATCGTAACGTGCCGAGACTACAGTTGCTGGCTTCCCGAGAGCCGAGCAGAGTATAGTAGAGCAACGTAGAGCGCAGAAATCCACCGAATAGCAGTGTACAGCACAAAAGTAATAGCCATCCTAACCAAACATAGCCTAATCTAGCCAAACCAAGCGTAACGTATCTCATCAAAACGTTCCACGACCTCCATTGCAGACCTACACGCAGACGAGCGGAGAGAGCATATTACATCACACTAGCTCTCGCAAATCCACCGAATAGCAGTGTACAGCACAAATGTTAAAGCTACTCTTTCCTAGCCCAACAAACCGCAACATAACCGAACGTAGCATCGCCAAAATTAACGTGCCTAGACTACAATTGCTGCCTCCCACAGATGCAAAACGGGCATATCAGAGGACAGGAGAGCGCAGAATTTCACGGAACGGCAGCGCATAGGAGAAAAGGCAAAACTAACCTATCCTAACCTATATAAACCTTACCTAACCAAACTTAGCATAACTCAGCGTAAATTGCCGCGACCACTATTCCTGG
>NW_016957951.1:0-545 GCF_001483705.2 Eufriesea mexicana
ATGTATGCATGGATGTATATGGATGTTTGTATATAAGTATGTATGGATGTATTTATGGATCTGTGTAAGAATGTATGTACGAATGTATGTATGGATGAATGTACAGGTGTATGAATGTATCTGTGTATTGGTGTGTGTATGGATGCATGGAAGGATGGAATGATTGGTGGATGGATGTATGGATGGAGGGTAGTAAGTGTCGATGGATGTAAGGATGGGTGGATGTATAGATGGATGGATGTATGGGAGGATGTATGTACGGATGGATGGATGTATGGATGGATGGATTTATGGATGTATGTATGTATGAATGTATGGATGTATGGTTGGACGGATGTACGGATGGATGTATGTATGGATGTATGGATGAATGAATGTATGGATGTGTGAGTGGATGAATCGATGGGTGGATGGACGGAAGTATGAATAAATGGATGTTTGGATGAACGAAGGATGAACGTATGCGTGGTTGGGTGGTTGGGTGTATGGATGTATCTGTGGATGTATGCATGGATGTATGTATGGATGTATGTAAGGTTGTATGC
>NW_016957952.1:0-419 GCF_001483705.2 Eufriesea mexicana
ATATTAATAATAACCGAACATAATTTGTCACAACATAACGTCGTGACCACTGTTGCTGGCCTACCGTAGCCAAGCTGAATATATTAGAGCACTGTGGGCGAAGGTATCCACCTATTAGCAGACTATAGGGCTAAAGTCAATGCTGCCCTCCCCTAACCTAACCAACCGTATCATAGCCAAATGTATCCTAACTCATCCTGACGAGTCGCGGCCACAATTGCTGGCCTCCGCTGAGCCAAGCAGAGCACACTAGTGGAGAGTAGAACGCAGCGATCCATAGAATCGCTGTGCATCTCAGAAACGTCACAGCTACCTAAGCCTAACTAAACCTAATTGCGCACAGCCAAACAGACACTATATCAAACTGACGTGCCGAAACCACCATTGCTGCGCCCCCAGAGCCAAACAGGACATACTAG
>NW_016957953.1:0-507 GCF_001483705.2 Eufriesea mexicana
CAAACGTAACATAAACAAACGTAACCTAGCTTCACCTAACATGACGATACCACCATTGATGGCATCCATGGATACAAGCAGAATGTACTAGAGCAGAGTTAAGCGAAGAAATCCACCGTATTGCAGTGAATAGCACAAAAGCCGTAGATATCCCAGCGCAACCTGACCTAACTTTATCTAAGCGAACGTAGCAAAACGGAATGTGACATGGCGAGACCGCTACTCCTGGACACCCCATAGCCAAGCAGAATGTAGTAGAGCACAGTGGATCACAGGTATCCATCGAATAACAGCGTACAGCACGAAAGTTTGGGCTATGCTAACCAAACTTAGCCCAACCTAACCTAACAAAGCGTTACCTAGCTCAAACTGATATGCCGCGACCGCAACTGCTAGGATACCCGGAGCCGAGAAGGGTACAAGAGGAACGTAGAGCGCAGGAACCCACCGAATAGCAGTGTATAGCACAAAAGTCAAAGCTATCCTGCCCCAGCATAATCAATCGTA
>NW_016957954.1:0-672 GCF_001483705.2 Eufriesea mexicana
AACACTGAAATAGTCCGAACAGCAGTGCATCGCACAAAAGTCAAAGCCACCCTAATCAAGCTTATCCTAGCCTATCCTAGCCAAAGGGAAATTAACTCAACCAAACTTGCTTCGACCACGATTGCTGGCCTCCACGGAGCGAAACAGAGGACGAAAGAGCACAGTAGAGCGCAGAAACCAACCGTAGAGCAGCGTATAGCACTAAAGTCAAAGCTATCTTATCCTAACCGGACCAAACGTTACGTAACCGAACATAACATAATACATCCTGACGTGCCGAGACCACTATTGCTGCCCTGCCCAGAGATAAGTAGATCATATTACAGGAGAATAGAGCGCAGAACTCCATATAATGGCAGTGCACAGCACAATAGTCGAAGTCAGCCTATCCAAACATAGCCACACCTAACACAGACGAACGTAGACTAACTCAACCTAACGTGCAGAGGCCACTAGTGCTGGCTTCCCCGAGGCCAAGCAGAACATATCAGAGAGCAGTAGAGCGTAGAAATCCACCGAATTGCAGTGTATGGCACAAAATTCAAAGCCACCCTAGCCAAACTTAACCTATCCCAATATAACCGAGCGCAACCGAGACTGCCATTGCAGGCATGCCGAGAGCGAAGCAAAGCATATTAGAGTAATGTAGAGCACAGAAGTCCAATGAATAGC
>NW_016957955.1:0-2161 GCF_001483705.2 Eufriesea mexicana
ACCGCCGAGCAGCAGGCAATAGGCACAAAGATTAATGCCATCCTTTCGTAGACTAACAAATTGCAACATGACAAAACGTAACATGGAACAAGCTAACGCGCCGCGATAGCAATTGCTGGGCTCCCCAGATTCGAGAAGAGAATATTAGAGCACAGCGGAGCGCGGAATTCGACCAAATAAAAGTTTATAACACGAATGGCAAAGCTACCCAGACATAACCCAAACGAACATAACCTAACAAAGCGTTGCATTACCCAACCTATCTTGCAGAGATCACTATTGCTTTCATACTTGGAGCCCGGCAGAGCATATTGGGGCAGAGTAGGGCACAGAAATTCTCAGAATGGTACTGCACAGCAGAAAACTCTATGCTATCCCTACCATACCTAACCAAACCTAGCCTAACCAAACGTAATCTAGTTCAAGCAAACGTCCCGCGACCGCTATGGCTGGCCTCCCGAGAGTCGAATAGAGTACAATGGAGCAATGTATAGCGCAGAAAGCCTCAGAATAACAGTGTTGGGCACAAAAGTCAAAGGTACCCCTTCCGAACTTAACCAAACTTAACACAACCAAACGTAGCCGACCTCAACCTAGCGAGCCTACACCACTACTGCTGACCTCCACATCGCCAAGCAGAATATCCTAGAGCACAGTAGAGCGCAGAAATCCGCCGCAATGAAGGGTAAAGCGGAAGAGTATAGGACACCGTAACCTATTCTGACCTAGCCTGACCTAAGCGAACGTAAACAAACTAAACCTGACGTGCCTAGCCCGCTATTGCTGGCCTCGCCATCGCCAAGAAGGGCATACTTGAGGAGAGTATACCGCAGATGTCGATACAACGGCAATGTAAGGCACGAAATTCGAAGATATCCCAACCTAACCAAATCAAACCTCACCTAACCAAACATAACCCAACACAACCTAACGCGCCGCGGCTACAATTTCTGGAATTCCCAGAGCAAAGCGGGGTATATTAGATCAAAGTAGAGCGCAGAAATCCGCCGAATAGCACTGTACAGCACAAAGGTCAAAGCTATGCAAGCCAAACCAAACGTACCATAACAGAGCCAAACGTAAATTAACTCAACCTAACGTGCCCAGAGAACGATTGCTGACAACCACAGATCATAGCAGAATATACTAGAGCACGGAAGAGGGCAGAAATCCGCCGCATTGAAGTGTAAAGCAGAAAAGTAGAAGATATCCTAACGAAGCCTGACCTAACCTAACATAACCAAACTTAACGCACCCCAAGCTGACGTTCCTAGCCCAATATTGCTGACATCCCCGTCGCCGAGCTGGGCATATTAGAGGAGAGTACAGCGCAGAGGTCCATATAGTTGCAGTGTATAGCACGAATGTCAAAGATATCCTAACCCAATGCAAACGCACCTAACATAAGCAAACATAACGTAACACAAACTAACGCGAGGCGGCTGCTGTTTCTGGAAATCCCAGAGCAGAGCAGAGAATATTAGATCACAGTAGAGCGCATGAATCCACCGAATAGCAGTGTACAGCACAAGGGTCAAGGTTATCCTAGCCTAACCTAAAAAACGTAGCAAAATCAAACGTAACCAAGTTCAACATAAATTGCCGAGGCCACTATTGCTGCCCTCACCAGCACGAAGTAGAACATATGAGAGGAGAGTAGATGGCAGAATTCCAGGGGATGGCAGTGAATTGCACAAAAGGCAAAGCTATCCTCTCCTAACCTAAGCACTCGTAACAAAGCCAAACGTAACTGAGTTCCACCTGATGTGACGCTTCCACTATTCCTGGCCTCGCCAGAGTCAAGAAGATCCTACTAGAGCACAGTAGAGCACGGAAGTCCAACGAATAGCAGCGAATACCACGAAGGTCAAAGATATAATAACGTAACCTAACCCAACCTAGCCTAACCAAAGGTAACATAGCACAACCTATCGCGTCACGAACTCTATCCCTGGCCGCCCCAGAGTCGAGCAGGTTATAGCAGAGCAACGTGGTGAGCAGAAATCGAACGAATAGCTGTGTATAGGACAAAAGTCCAAGTTACCGTATCCTAACCTAATCTAACCCAGCGAGCCTAACACAACCTAACCCAACCTAACGTGCCAAGACCACTATAGCTTGCCTCCCCATCACCGAGCAGAGTATAAAGAGCACAATAGGC
>NW_016957955.1:4940-5272 GCF_001483705.2 Eufriesea mexicana
GAACGCACCCCAACCTAACCGGCCGGGCCCCCCCCCGCCACCCCCCCCCCCAGACCCAAGCAGAAGATATTAGAACATAGCAGAGCGCAAAAATCCTCGGACAGCAGCGAATAGCACAAGAGCATCAACCATCCTGTCCTTACCTCACCAAACGTAACATGAGCGAACGTAGCATAGCTCGAACTAACGTGCAGAGACCACTATTGCTGTCCACCCCAGAGCCGAGCAGAAAACGCTAGAACACACTAGAGCGCAGGTAAGCCATCGTGTAGCAGTGTACAAGACACAAGTCAATGCTACGCTATCCTAATATGTCCAATCCTAGCATAGAC
>NW_016957956.1:0-339 GCF_001483705.2 Eufriesea mexicana
CGCAACATATCTCAAACTAACGTGCCGGGACCATTATTGCTGGCTACCCAGGGTCAATCAGAACACACAACTGTAGAGCAGAGCGCAGAAGGCCAACGAATCGCTGTGTGGATCAGGTAAGTCAAGGTTGCCCAAACCTATCCCAGACTAGCAGAACACTGCCATACATAACGTAACTAAAACTTACATGCCGAGACTTCCATTGCTCCACTCCGCAGAGCGAAGCTGGTGATACTGGAGCTCTGTAGGTGGCGGAGATTCACAGAACAGCAGTGTACTGCAGAAAAGTTGAAGCTAGCCTAACCTAACCTAACCTAACCTAACCTAACCTAACCTAAC
>NW_016957956.1:360-692 GCF_001483705.2 Eufriesea mexicana
CCCAGCACCAGACGGAATTCATTAGAGCACAGTACAGCGCAGAAATCCGCCGAGTAGCAGTGTATAGCACAATTGTCAGTGCCAACCTGACCAAACCAGACATTACCTGACCTAACCGAGCGTAGAAAAACTAAACATAACGTGACGCGAAAACTATTGCCGGCTACCCCAGAGAGGAGCAGAATATGATAGAGCACAGTAGAGCACAGGTGTCCATAGAATATCAGTTTCGATCGCATATGTCAAAGCAATCCTTGCCTAACTCAACATAACCAAAGCTACGTTATAGTAGCTATAATTAAGTTAGGTGTGGATAGCTTTGTCTTTCGTGG
>NW_016957957.1:0-515 GCF_001483705.2 Eufriesea mexicana
GTGGCTGGAAAATTCAATTTTGTTGACATTTTCGACTAATATCGTTGTCAGCAAACTTCCTTGTGTAAGTAAGGAGGAAAGATTCTTTTTGAGTGCCATAGCCATTGCAATGGTCTAGAATATGGCTGGAAAATACAATTTTGTTGACATTTTCGACTAATATCGTGGTGAGCTAACTTCCTGGCTTAAATAAGGAGGAGTGATGCTTTTTGAGTGCTATAGCCATCGCAATGATATAGATTGTGGCTGGAAAATCCAGTTTTGTTGACATTTTCGACTAGTATCGTTGTGAGCTAACTTCCTTGCGTGAGTAAGAAGGAAAGATGCTTTTTGAGTGCTATAGCCATCGCAGTGATATAGATTGTGGCTGGAAAATATAGTTTTATTGACATTATCTGCTAATATCGTGGTGAGCTAACTTTCTTGCACTAAGTTTCTTGCACTAATAAGGTGGAAAGATTCAATTGGTGTGCCATAGGCATTGCAAAGCAATAGAATAGTCCTGGAAAATTCAA
>NW_016957958.1:0-518 GCF_001483705.2 Eufriesea mexicana
TGTTTAGCTTTAACTTTTGTGCTGCACACAAACTTCCGGACCGTTTCTGCGGTCTACTGTGCTATAGTATGCCCTGCTTGGGCCTGGGGAGGGCAGAAATAGTGGTCGCGGCTCGTAAGACTGAGATATGCTACGTTCGGTTATATTACGGTTTGTTAGGCTAGGAGAGCACAGCGTTGACTTTAGTGCTGTAGTTTGCTAATAGGTGGATCTCTGCGCCCTACAGTGTCAAATATTTTCAGCTTGGCTCTTTGAAGGCCAACAATTGTTGCCTCGGCACGTAGTGTTGTGTCAGGTTACGTTCGGTTAGGTTGAGTTAAGCTATGTTTGGTTAGGATATCATTAACTTTTGTGCTGTACATGGCTGTTCGGTGGATTTCTGCGCTCTACTGTGCTCTAATATTTCCTGCTTGTCTCTGGGGATGGCAGCAGCAGCAATAGCTGTCTCTGCATGTTGGGTTTAGTTATGCTAGGCTTGGTTATGTTCCATTGGTTTGTGTTATGTTTGGGTAGCTTTG
>NW_016957959.1:0-715 GCF_001483705.2 Eufriesea mexicana
GTATGGATGTATGTATGTCTGGATGTATATATGTATGGGTGTATGGAATGAGGCATGTACGGATGGATGGAGGTATGGTAGATGGATTTGTGGATGTATGGATGTATGAATGTATGGATGTATGGATGGATGGATGTATGTATGGATGGATGTATGGATGTATGGATGTATGGATTGATGTATGGATGGATGGATGTGTGGATGTATGTATGGATATATGTATGGTTGTATGGATGGTTGTATGGATGTATGGATGGATGGATTTATGGATGTGTGGATGTATGAATGCATGGATGGATGCATGTATGGATGGATAGATGTATGGAAAGAATGATGTATGGATGGATGTATGTATGGATGAATGGTTGTCTGGATGGATGGATATATGGAAGGATTGAGGTATGGATGGACGGATGTATGTATGTATGAATGTATGGAAGTATATATGTGTGGGTGTATGGATGGATGGATGTATGTATGGGTGGATGTATGGATGTATGGATGTATGGGTGTATGCATGTATGGATGTATGTATGTATGGATGCATGTATGTATGGATGTATGTATGTATGGATTTATGGATTTAAGTATGTATGGATGTATGCATGTACGGATGTATGGATGAATGGACATATGGATTTACGCATACACAGATGTACGGTTGTATGGACGTATGGATGGACGGATGGATGTATGGATGTATGTATGTATGGAT
>NW_016957960.1:0-1094 GCF_001483705.2 Eufriesea mexicana
GAGCTCAGGAGGGCGCAGAGGTCCACAGCATTCCAGCGGACACAACAGAAGTCAAAGACATCGAAACCTAACACAGACAGACCTATCCAAACCAAACGTAACATTACCCAAACTGATGCGCCGCGGCTACTGCTTCTGGCACCCCAAAAACGAAGCGGGGCGTACTTGATCACAGTAGTGCGCAGAGATCCACCGAATAACAGCGTGTAGCACAAAGCCCAAAGCTATCGCAGCCAAACATGACAAGACATAACACAAAAGAACGTAACCTAGCTCAACGCTACGTGCCTAGACAACTATAGCTGGCTCCCCAGAGCCAAGCAGAATACACTAGAGCACAGCAGAGCGCAAAAGAATGCCGCGTTGTCGCGAAAAGCACAATAGTCGAAGATATACTAACTCAACTTGACCAAACCTAACCAAGCCAAATGTGGCTTGGCCCAACGTAACGCGCCTAGACCTCCCTTTCTCACTTCCACAGAGCCAAGCAGTGCGTATTAAAGCACAGTACAGCGCAGAAGCTCTCCGAATTGCAAACCATAGCCAAGCAGAGTATAATAGAGCACAGTAGACCGCAGTAATCCACCGCATTGCAGAGTGTAGCACAATCGTCGAGGAGACACTTACCTAACCTTTCCTAACCTAACGTATCCGGACGTAACCTAACTAAACAAAGCCTACCGAGGAAAGCATATCTGGCCTCGCCAGAGCCAAACAGAGCATTTTAGAGCAATGTGGATCACAGAGGACCAGCTATTGGCGTTATATAGCATAAAATTCAAAGCTATCCTATCCTCATATAACCAAACATAACATAACCAAACGTTATCTATATCAACATAACGTGACGAGACCACTACTGCTGGCATGCCCAGAGCCAGGTAGAACATGCTAGTGTACAGTAGAGGGAAGAAAGGCAATAAACAGCAATGTACAGCACATAAATCAAGGATAACCTGATCTAACCAGACCTAACCTAGCCAAACAAAACTTTGAATAACTGAAACCAACGTGCGGCGGCCACTATTGCAGGCCTCCACGGAGACAAGCAGAATACGATAGAGCACAGTAGAGCACACAGGTCCATAGGATAT
>NW_016957961.1:0-1113 GCF_001483705.2 Eufriesea mexicana
TGCTCTGTGGATGTCAGCAGTAGTGGTCTGGGCACGTTTGTTTGAGTTAGTTTGCGTTTGGTCATGTTATGATTTTGTTATGTTAGGCTTGTATAGCTTTGACCTTCGTGCTATGCACTGCAATTCTATGGACCTCTGCGCTCTACTCTCCCCTAATATGTCCTACTTGGCGATGGGCGGGCCAGTAATGGTGGTCTCGGCACGTTAGGTTGCGTTAGGCTACATTTGACTACGTTACGTTAGTTTGGTTTAGGTATAGATAGGTATGCCTTTCGTGGTATACACTGATATTCCGTGGATGTCTACGCTGTACTGCTCTCTACTATATTCAGCTTGGCCGTGTGGAGTCCAGCAATAGTGTTCGCGGCACGTTATGTTGAGTTAGGTTACATTTGGCAATATTACGATTGGCCACGTTTGGACGTGATAGCTTTGACTTTATGCTTTTCGAAGGATCTCAGCGTTCTAAAGATCTCCAGTGTGTTCAGCTTGGCACTGAAATTACCAGCAAATGTGTTCTCGGCACGTTACATTCAATTATGTTACGTTCGGGCATATTACGTGTGGATAGGTTTGGATAGGAAAGAGTTGACTTGTGTGCCACACAATGCCATTCGGTGGATTTGTACGCTCTACATAGCTCTACTATGCTCTGCTCGAATCAGGGGAAACCTGCAGTAGCGGTCATGGCGTGATACTTAGTGTTATGATTCGATTACTTAGGTAAGGTTATGTTACGTTTGGTACGGATGGCTTTGACTTTTGAGTTATACACTGCTATTCGGTGGATTTCTGCCCTCCACTGTGACCTAATATATCTTGGTTGGCTTTGGGGAGGCCGGCAATTGACTCCCAAGCTCGTTAGGTTAAGTTCGGTTGCGTTCGGTTATGCCACGTTTAGTTAAGTTAGGGAAGGATACCTTCGTCTCGTGTGCCATACGCCGAGACTCTGTGGATTTCTGCGCTCTACATTGCACTAACATGAACTGCTTGGCTTTGGGAAGGCCAGCACTAACATGAACTGCTTTGCTTTGGGAAGGCCAGCAATAATAATCTCGGCACATTTCTTGAGTTAATCTACATTCGGTTTAGTCAGGTTAGGATATCTTCCAC
>NW_016957962.1:0-866 GCF_001483705.2 Eufriesea mexicana
AAAACGTAACCTACCGCAACCTAACGCGCCGCGGCAACTATTGCTGGCCTCTCCAATGCCAAGGAGAGTACGCTAGAGCTCAGGAAAGCGCAGGAATCCACCGAAAAGCGGTGTGGCACAAAAGTCAAAGCTGTCTTATCCTAACCTTACCAAACGCAACATAACCGAACATTATATATGTCAAACTAACGTGCCGAGAACACTTTTGCCGTCCTAGGCAGAAATAAGCAGAACATACTAGGGCGCAGTAGAGCGCAGAAATCCGCCGAGCAACAGTCTATAGAACGAAAGTCAAAGCAACCCTTGCCTAACCAAAGATAACATAACCAGGCCTAATGCAGCCTAACTCAACCAAACGTGCCGAGAACACTGTTTCTGGACCCCCGGAGCCGAGCTCAGTACAGTAGGGCGACGCAGAGCCTAGAAATCCTCCGAACAGCGGAGTAGAGCACAACAGTCGAAACTATCCCAGGCAATCCTGTGAAAGCATAGCCTGGCCGAACGCAGCATAACTCAACCTAAATTGCAGAGACCACTATTCCTGGCATCCCCAGACACATGCAGAGCGTTGCGGCGCACGGTATACCGCAGAAGTCCATAGAACCGCAGTGTATAGCATAAAAGTCGAAGCTACTCATACCTAACCAGAGAAAATATAACCTAACCAAGGTATCCTACCACAACCTGTCGTGCCGAGACCACTATTACTGGTTTCCCAGGGCAAAGCGGAAAAGACTACATCACAGTACGGCGCAGAAATCCGACGAACAACAGTCTATACCCCGAAAGTCAAAGCAACACAAGCCTAACCAAAGGTATCATAGCCAAGCCTAATGTAGCCTAAACCAACCTATCATGTAGAGACC
>NW_016957962.1:3720-3998 GCF_001483705.2 Eufriesea mexicana
AGAGCGCAGCAATCCATAGAATCGCAGGGTATAGCAGAAAAGTCGAAGCCATCCAAATCTAACCAAAGCTAACGTAACCTAGCCAAACGCATCCTATCTCAACCAAACGTGCCGAGACAGCGATTGCTGGCCTCCCCGGTGACAAGCAGAGCATAATACAGGTGAGTAGAGGGCTGAGGTGCATAGAACGGCAGTGTATAGCACAAAAGTCTAGAATATCCTAACCTAACAAAACGTAACCTACCGCAACCTAACGCGCCGCGGCAACTATTGCTGGC
>NW_016957963.1:0-540 GCF_001483705.2 Eufriesea mexicana
GAAAATGTCGATAAAATTAAATCTGCCAGGCAAATTCCATATCATTGCAATGGTTATAGCACGCCAAAATGATCTTTCCGCCATACTTATGCCAGGAAGCTAGCCCACCACGATATTAATCGAAAATGTCAATAAAATTGAAGTTTCCATCCCGTTTCTACAGCGTTGCAATGACTATAGCACGCCAAAAAAAAATGATCTTTCCTCCTTACACATGCAAGGAATTTGGCTCACCACGATATTAGTCGTAAAAGTCAATAAAATTGAATTTTCCAGCCAGATTCTACAGCATTGCAAAGCCTATAGCACGCCAATAGAATCTTTCCTTCGTACGTATGCGAGAAAGTTAACTCACCACGATATTAGCCGAAAATGTCAAAAAAACTGAATTTTCCATCCAGAATCTATATCACTGCAGTGGCTATAGCTCGCCAATAGAATCTTTCTTCCATGTTTATAAAGGAAAGCTATCTCACCAAGTTGTTAGTCGAAAATGTCAGTAAAATCGAATTTTCCAGCAAGATTCTATAGCATTGCAAT
>NW_016957964.1:0-1009 GCF_001483705.2 Eufriesea mexicana
ATTAAGTTTGCTCATGTTGGGTTTAGATGGCTTCGACTTTTCTGCTTCACACTTCGATTCCATTGATTTCTGCGCTTCAGTCTCCTTTATTATGCTCTGCTCCGCTATGTGCAGGCCAGCAAAACCAATCGCGGCGCGTTAGCTTGGGATAGGTTACGTTTGGGTAGGTTACATTTGGCTAGTGCAGCCTTGACATATGTGCTCTACGCAGATATAATACGGACTCCTGTGTTCTACTGTGCTCCAGTATATTCTGCTTGGCTCTGGAGAAGCCAGCAGTCTTGGCCTCGGCAAGTTAGTCTGGGTTAGGTTGCGTTTGGTTATGTGATGCTTTATTAGGTTAGGACAGGGTAGCATTGACTTCCGTGCTATACATGGCTATTCTGTGGATTTCTGCGTTCTGCTGTGATGTAATACTCCCTGCTTTGGTCTGGGGTTCCTTGAAGTGGTGGCTGCGAGTCAGGTTCTGTTTCGTTACGCTTGCTTAGGATAGATTTATTTGGGCTTGACTTAGATAAGTTTGACATTGGTGCTATATACTGCAGTTCTGTTGACCCCTGCGCTCTACTAACCTCTAATATGCCCTGCTTGGCAATGGGGGGCCAGCAATTGTGGGCTAGGTACGTTAGTTTGGGATTGGTTACGTTTGGATGGGTTAGGTTAGGTCAGGTTAGGTTGGGGTCTTTAACTTCTCTGATTTACGCACCAATGCGGCGGATATTTGCGGTCCACTGTGCTCTAGTATATTCTGCTTTGCACTGAGGGTTCATCAATAGCGTTCTCGGCACGCTAGACTAAGTTAGGTTGCGTTTGGTAATATTATGTTTCGATGGGTTAGGACAGGATAGCTTTGACTTTTGTGCTATACAACGCTATTCGGCGGATTTCTTCGCGCCACGTTTCTCTGCTATACTCTGCTCGTCCATGGGGTTGCCAGTAATAGTGGTCTCGGCCCGTTATGTTGAGTTAGGCTACGTTTGGTTGCGTTATGTTAGCTTGGGTTAGGTTT
>NW_016957965.1:0-12022 GCF_001483705.2 Eufriesea mexicana
AACGTGTTCTGCTTTGCTCTGGGTAGATCAGCAATGGCGGCATAGGTACTTTGGGTTTTGTTATGCTTCGATGGGTTAGGTCAGGCTAGGTTAGGTTTTGTTAGGATGGCTTTGACATTTGCTCTACACACCGCTATTCCGTCGATACCTGCGCTCTGCGTTGCTCTACTATCATCCGCTTGTCTCTGGGGAGGCTTGAAATTGTGGTCGTGGCACGTTTGGTTGAGTTATAATTCGGTGGCCTCCTGCGCTCCACTGTGCTTTACTATACTCTGCTCGACTCTGGGGAGGCCGACATTAGTGTCCATTGCTCGATACTTTGCGCTTGGGTACATTTAGTGATGTTACGATTGGTTAGGTTTGGATAGGGTGGCTTCGGCCTTTGTGCTTTACTTCGCTATTCGGAGGATTTATACACTCTACATTGCTCTACTGTCCTCCGCTCGCCTCCGCGGATTCCAGTAATAGTGTTCTCGGCCCGATTCGTTGAGTTAGGTTACGTTTGGTAACGCTTCGTTTGTTTTGGTTAGTTTTGCATAGTTTTGACTTTCGTGGTATACGCTCACCTTCGGTAGATTACTAAGCTCCACTGTCCTCTAGTACTCTCTGCTAGACCCGGTGGAAGACAGTAATATTGGTTTCGGCACGACAGGTTTTGTTATGATACGTTTGGTAGGGATACGTTAGCTCTGGTTAAGTGTGGATAACTTCGCCTTTTCTGCTGTACACTGGAACTCTATGTACATCTGCGCTCTACTCTTATATATTATGCTCTGCTTGGATCTGTAGAGGCCAGCAATACTGGTCGCGTTAGGTAAGGAAGAGTTACGTTCCGTTTGGTTTCGTTACGCTTTGATAGGTTAGGAAAGGATAGCTTTGACTTTTGTGCCATACACCGCTATAAATTGAATTTCTGCGCTCTAGTGCGCTGTAGTATGTCCTGCCTGTCTCTGGCGAGGCCAGCAATGATGGTGTCGACACGCTAGGTTGGGTTAGGTTACGCTAGCTTTCGATAGGTTAGGATAGGTTTGATTAGGGTAGCTCCGACTTTTGAGCTGTGCACTGCTATTCGGACGATATCTGTGCACTGCATTGCTCTACTGGCATCTGCTTGTTTCTGTGGAGGCCAGAAACGATGTTCGTGGCACGTTTCTTTCAGTTAGGCTACGTTTGGTTAGGTTAAGTTCCGTTGGGTTTGTCTGAGGCGACTTTGACTTTTGTGGCATACACTGCTATTCGGTGGATTTCTGCGCTCTTCTGTGCTCGAGCATATTCTGCTTGTCTCTGGGGAGGCAAGCAACTCTGGTCCTGGTACGTTTGGCTAGGTTAGGACAGGATAGAATTGACTTTTGTGCTATAAACAGCTATTCGGTGGATTTCTTTGCTTCTATGCTCGTTTCTGTGGAGGCCAGTAATAGTGGTCCCGGCGGGTTAGGTTGAGTTATGATACGATAGGTTTGGTTACGTTTGCTTGGGTTACGTCTGGGCAGATTCGGTTTTGGTGCCATACACTGCTATTCCGCGGCTTTCAGCTCTCTGCATTGCTGCACTATTCTCTGCCCGTCTCTCGGGAGGACAGCAATAGTGACTGAGGCACGTTAGGTTGGGTCAGTTTACGTTTGGCTAGGTTAGGTTACGATGTGTTAGGTTATGATAGCTTCGACTTTTGTGCTACACAATGCCATTCTACGGGTTTCTGCGCTCTCCAGTGCACGATCTCACAATGCTTGTAACTGTGGACGCCAGGAATAATGCTCTCGGCACGTTAGGCTTTGTTATGTTACGTTCGGCTTTGTTGGGTTTGGTTGTGTTTGGTGGGGATAGCTTTGACTTTTGTGCTATACGCTGCTATTCTGTCGGTTTCAGCGTCCTTCGTTGCTCTGCTACGCTCTGCTCGGCTCTCGTGAGGCCGGCGATACTGGTCGTGGCTCCCCAGTACGTGTTACACTACGTTTGTTCATATTAAGGTTTGCTATGTAAGGAGGTGATAGCTTTGACTTTAGCGCTACACACTGCTTTTCTGTGGATTTCAGCTCTCTATAGTGCTCTAGTATATTCTACTCGGCTATAGGGAGGCCAGGAGTAGTGGTCTCGGCACGTTATTCTGGGTTATGTTGCGTTTCGTTAAGCTACGTTTGGTTAGGTCGGGACAGGATAGCATTGACTTTTGTGCTGTACACCGCTATTCGGAGGATCTATGTGCTCTACATTGCTCTACTATACTCTGCTCGACTCTGGAGAGACCTGCTTTATTTGTCGTGACTCGATAGAATGCGCTAGGATTCGTTTTGTAATGCTACGATTGGTTAGGTTAGGAAAGGGCATCTTCGATTCTTGTGCTATACTCCGCTATTCGGAGGATTTCTACGATATACATCGCTCCACTGTGCTCTGTTCGACTGCGGTGGTCCAGTAATTGTGTACTCGGCACGCTTGGTTGAGTTAGGCTACATTAGGTTTGGCTACGTTATCTTTGGTTAGGCTTGGGTTGCTTTGACTTTCGTGGCATGGACGGCAGTTCGGCGGACTTCTGTGCCCTAATGTGCTCTAGTACGTTTTGCTTGAGTCTGGTTAGGTCGGCTACAGTGTTCTCGGCACATTAGTTTGAGATAGATAACGTTAGGTTATGTTACGTTTGGTAAGGTTAGGATTGGACAGCTTTGACTATAATGCCATGCCGCTTTTCGTTGGATTCCTGCGCTCCACTACGCTCTAGCGTACTCTGTTTGGCACTCGAGAGGCCAGCAATGGAGGCCAGGGCGCGTTAGTATGTGGTAGGTTACGTTTTGTTAGGATAGGTTTCTTTGTGTTTGGTTAGGGTATCCTTGACTTTCGTGCTATATACTGCCACTCTATGGACCTCTGATCTCTGGTCACCACTAATATGCCCGGCTTGGCAACTGGGAGGCCAGCAACAGTTGTCTAGGCAGGTTTGGTTGAGATAGGTTGCGATTGGCTGGGTTACGTTAGCTTCGGTTAGGTTCGGATGGCATCGACTTTTCTGCTATGCACTGCGATGCTATGGATATCTGCGCTCCAGTCTCTTCTATTATGATTCGCTTGGCTCCGTGGAGGCCTGAAATACTGGTCGCGGCATGTTAGGTTGAGCTAGATTCCGTTTTGCGCGGTTTGGTTACGCTGGGTGAGGTAAGGGTAACTTTGACAAATGTGCTCAATACTGATATCCAATAGACGTTTGTGCTCCACTGTGCTCCATCATATTTTGCTCGTATCTGGGGAAGCCAGCGATAGTTTTCGCGGCACGTTATGTTTAGTTACTCTACGTTTGGTTAGGTTAGGTTAGGTCTGGTTTGGTCTGGGTATCTTTGATTTTTGTGCTTTTCATTGCTATTTGGTGGTTTTCTGCGCTCTGCTGTGTTCTGCTATACTCTGCTCGACTCTAGGGATGTCAGCAATAGTGGTCATGGCACGATAGGTTGTGTTAGGCTACGTTCGATAATATTACGATTGTTCAGGTTAGGACGGAGTATCTTTGGTTCTTGTATTGTACACCGCTGTTCAGATGATTTTACGCTCTACATTGATCTATTGAACTCTGCTCGACCCTGGGGTGTAAAGTAGTATTGGTCTCGGCACGTTAGGTTGAGTTAAGCTACGTTCGGTGAGGTTATGTCCGTAGGGGTTAGGTTATGATTGCTTTGACTATCGTGGTATAGACTGTTTTTCGGTGGACTTCTGCGCTCTTCTGTGCTCTAGTATTTTCTGCTCGGCTCTGGGGATGCAAGCAAGTGTGCTCTCGGCGCGTCAGTTTGAGTTGCGCTACGTTCGGTAATGTTACGTTTGGTTTTGTTAGGGTAGTATAACTTCGACTATTGTGCTATGCACTGCGATTCCATCGACTTCTGCGCTCTACTCTCCTATAGCATGTACAGCTTCGCTCTGACGAAGGCAGCAATAGTGTCCTCGGCACATTAGGAAGTGTTACGCTGCGTTGGCCTACATTAACTTTGGTTAGGTTAGGATGGGTTAGCTTTGACTTCTGTGCTATACTCCGCTATACGTCGAATTTCTGCGATCTGCTGTGCTCTAGTATTTTCTGGTTGGCTTCCTGGAAGGCAGCAGCAGTGTTCGCGGCACGTTAGGTTTAGTTAGATTACGTTCAGCTAGGTTAGGTTACGCTGTGTTAGCTTAGGATTGCTTTGACTCTTTTGATACACACTGCCATTCTGAGGACTTCAGCGTTCTTCTTTGCGCCATCACACTCTACATGCCAATGTGGATTCGAGGAAGAGTGCTCTCGTCACGTTGGGCTCTGTTATGTCACGTTTGGTTAGGTTAGGTTTGCGTAGACTTGGTTAGGATAGCTTTGACCTTTGTGCTATGCACTGCTACTCGGACGATTTAACCGCTCTATATTGCTCTGCTATACTCTGCTTAACTCTCGTCATGCGAGCAATAGCGGTCGAGGAACGTCAGTATGGGCAACGTTACGTCTGCTTATGTTAAGTTTTGAAATGTTAGGATCGGGTAGATTTGACTTTTGCGCTATACGCTACTATTCGGTGGATTTCTGCTCTCTACTATGCTCTAATATGCTTTGCTTGGAGCTGGGGATGCCAGCAGTGGTGTTCTCGGCACGATAGGCTGAGATATGCTTCGTTCAGCTATGTTAGGTCAGTTTATCTTTGACTTTTGTGCCTTGCACTTCAGTGCAGCGGATTTATTAGCTCCCCTGCGCAGTAGTGGTTTCAGCTTTGCCTTGGAGAGGTCAGCAATAGTGGTCTAGGCACGTTAGGTTGAGTTAGCTTACGCTTGGTCTTGTTATGTTTGGTTACGCTAGGAGTGGGTGGCTTTGACTTTTGTGCTATACACTGCTGTTATACGGATTTTTAAGCTCCGCGTTTTTCTTCTATACTCTGCACGACTCTGGGGAGGCCAGTAATAGTAGACTCGGCCCGTTAGTTTGAGTTAGGTTACATTCGGTTAAGTTACAATAGTTTGGATTGGGTCCGGATAGATTCGTCTTACGTGGTATACGCTGCTCTTCGTTGGATTTCGAAGCTGTACTGTGTTCTAGTGTGTTCAGCTTTCCACTGGGGAACCAGTAATAGCGGTCTCGGCACGACAGGTTGAGACATGGTGCGTTTGGCTCTGTTACCTTAGCTCTGGTTAGGTTTCGATATCGTCGACTTTTCCGGTATACACTGCGACACTTTGAAGGTCTGCTCTCTGCTCTCCACTATTATGCACAGATTGGCCATGTGGAGGTCAGCAATACCGGTCGCGGCACGTAAGGAGGTGTTATGTTACTTGTGGTTACGTTATGTTTGGCTAGGTTAAGAAAGCGTTGATTTGACTTTTGTGCAATACACTGCTATATGTTAAATTTCTGCGCTCCAGTGTGCTGTAGTATGCGCTGCTTAGCTTGCGGTAGGCTAGCAATGGTGGCATCGGCATGCTGGGATTTGTTGTGTCACGCTTGGTTTGGCTATGGTATGATGGCTTTGGACAGGTTAGTTTTGACCTTTATGCCATACACTGCTATACGCTCGATTTCTCTGCACTGCATTGCTCCTTTGGAATCTGCATGATTCTGGGAGGAACAACAATAGTGGTCGTGGCATGCTCGGTTGTCATAGGTCACGCTTCGTTATGTTAGGTTAGGTCAGGCTTGGTTAGGACGGCTTTGACCTTTGTGCTATACAATGCTATTCGGTCGATATCTGCGCGCTGCATTCCTGTACTACCATCTGCTTGTCTCGGAGGAGGCCAGCAACAGTGGTCGAGGCGCGCATGGTTTAGTTAGTTTACGTTTTGTTAGGTTAGGCTGGCTCTATTGGGTTAGGATGACTTGACTTTTGTGCGATACACTACTATTCGGTGGATTTCTGCGCTCTGCCGTGCTCTAGTATATTCTTCTTGGCTACGTGCATGGCGGCAGTATTGTTCCCGGCACCTTAGTCGGTGCAAGGTTGCGTTTGGTTCATTTACGTTTGGCTAGGTTCGGATATTATTGCTTTGACTTTTCTGCTATACGCTGATATTCGGTAGATTTCTGCATCTAAAGCGATCTAATATTCTCTGCTTTGATCCAGGTATGCCAAAAATTGTGGCCGCGACACGTTAAGTTGGTTTAAGTTACGTTTGGTTAGGTTGCGTTTATTAGTGTCTGGTCAGAGTGTCTCTGACTTTCGTGCTTGACACTGCCATTCTATGGACCTCTGCGCTCGACTCTCCTCCAATATGCTCTGCTTGGGGCTGGGGAGGTAGGCAGTAGTACTTTCGTCAAGTTAGGTTGACCTATCTTGCGTTTGGGCAGGTTAGGTTTGTTTAGGCTAGGATAGGGTAACTTTGACTTCTATGCTATACACTGCTTTTCGGAGGATTTCTGCGCTCTTCATTGCTCTATTATACTCTGTTCGAGTCTGGTGATACCCGAAATAGCGGTCGTGGCACGGTAGGTTGTGTCAGGCTACGCTTGGTTAAGTTAGGATTGGCTACTTTTGGTTAGGGTGGCCTAGACTTTTGTGCCATACACTGCTGTTATGTGGACATCTGCATACCTACGGTGCTCTAATATGTTCTGCTTGGCTCTGGAGAGGCCTCCGATGGTGGTATCGACTGTTCACGTTTAATTATTCTCCGTTATGTTAGGTTAGGTTAGGTCTGTTCAGCTTAGGACATCGTCGACTTTTGTGCTCTACACAGATATTTGGTGGCTTCCTGCGCTCTACTGCGCTTTAATATGCTCCACTTGACGCAGGCGAGGCCAGCATTAGTGATTTCGGCACTTCATGTTTTGTTAGACTACGTGTGGTTAGGTTTAGTTATATCTGCTTAGGTTAGGCTATCTTCGACTTTTGTGCTTTACACGTCAGTGCGGCGGATTTCTGCGCTGAACTGCGTTCCAGTATCGCCTTCTTTTCCCTGGGGATGGCAGCAATAGCGGTCTTGGCAAGTTATTTTGAGCTATGCTACGTTTGGTTATGTTGCGTTTCGTTTGGCTAGGAAGTAGTAGCTTTAACATTTGTGCTACACACTGCTATTCAGTGAATTTCCGAGAACCGCTGCGCTGCAATATGTTCCGCTCGCCTTCGTGAAGGACCGCAACAGTGGTCGTGGCACGTTGGGAAGGGATACGTTACGTATGGTTTGGTTAGAGTAGCCTAAGTTTGGTTAGGCTGGCTATGACTTTTGTTTTATACACTGCTGTTCGGTGGATTTCTGCGCTCTAGGTTGCTCTACTATACTGTGCTCGATTCATGGGAGGCCAGCAACTGTGGTCTCGGCACGTTACTTTGAGCTCTTCTATGTCAGGTTTGGCTTTGTTAGCTCGGACTACGTTTGGATATCATTGACTTCTTTTCTGCACACTGCAATGCTGCGTATTACTACGGCCTACTCTGTTCTAGTATTCTCTGCATGGCTCTGGAGAGGTGAGCAATAGCGTTCTCGGCTCGTTAGGTAGAGGTAGGCTACGCTCGGTTTTGTTACGTTTTGTCACGTTAGGATAGGCTAGCTTCGACTGCTTTGCTATGCACTACGTTTCCATGGAATTCTGCGTTGTATTGTCCAGTGATATGTTCTGCTTGGCTCTGGGGGGGGGGCTGTTAAAATGTTCTCGGCACGTTAGAATGGGTTAGGCTACGTTTGGTTACGCTACGCTTGGTCAAGTTAAGATAGGGTAGCTTTGACTTTTGTGCTGTACACTGCTATTCGGAGGATTTCTGCGCTACTCGTTGCTCTAGTATACTCCACACGGCACTGGAGAGGACAGCAATGGTGGTCTCCACAGGCTTGGTTCAGTTATGTTACGCTTTGCTTGCCTGGGTTAGGATAAGTTTGGTTAGGGTAGCCTTGACTTTTGTGCTATACACTGTTGTTCGGAAGGTACCTGTATACTGTATAGCTCCACTAGCATCTGCTTGGCCATGTGGTAACCAGCAACAGCGGACGTGGCAAGTTTTGATGGGTTACGTTACATTGATAGGGACGGCTTTGACTTTTGTGCTATACACGGCTATTCGTTTGATATTTGCGCTCTGCGTTGCTCTTCTTTCATCTGCTTGTCTCTGGGGAGGCCAGCAATAGAGGTCATTGCACGATTGGTTAAGTTGCGTTACGATTAGTTAGCACAGTTTGGGCTATGTTTGGTCAGGATGGCTTTGACTTTTGTGCTATACTCTGCTCTTCCGTGAACTTCTGCGCCCTAGAGTGCTCTAACCTGTTCTGCTTCGCTTTGGAGAGGCCGGCGATAGGGGTCTTGTCTAGCTAGGTTTAGCTATTCTACGTTTGGATATGTTAGGTTTTGTCTGGCTAAGCTAGAGTGTCTTTCACGCTTGTGCAATACGTTCCTATTTGGTAGCTTTCTGCACTCTACTGTGCTTTAGTAAACTCTGCTCGTCCCTTGGGAGGCCAGCAATAATGGTCGTGGCACGATAGTGTTTGCTATGCCGGGTTTGTTAATGTTACGTTTGGAAAGGTTAGTATCGGATTGCTTTGACTTTTGGGCTATACACTACTATTCGGTGGATTTCTGTGTTCTTCTGTGCTCTAATATTCTCTGCTTGGCGCTGCGGAGTCCAGCAATAGCGGCCTCAGCTGGTCAGATTTTGTTAGGCTGTATTTGGTTGGGGAACGTTTGAATAGGTCAGGACAGGATAGCTACGTCCTTTGCACTGTACGCAGCTATTGGGTGAATTTCTGGGCTCTACTGTGACTTAATATTCCCTGCTTAGCCCTGGGATGTCCAGAAACTGTCGTAGCGGTGCGTCAGGATGTGTTATTTTACGTTTGGCTTGGTTATGCTCGTTTGCGTTAGGTTATGATATCTCTGACTCCAGTGCTACGACTGCCATTCTGTGGACCTATGGGTTACACTCGCCCCCAATATGCCCTGCTTGGAGATAGGAAGTCCAGCAATACCTGCATAGGCACGTTAGGTTGGGACTGGTTACGTTTGGTTATGTTAGGTTAGGTCGGGTTATGTTAGGATTTCTTCTACTTATCTGCTTTACACTTCAATGCGCCGGATTTCTGCTCTCTATTGCGATCTAGTATAATGTGCTTGGCTCTGTGGGGCTCAGTACCAGTGGTCTAGGCACGTTAGGTTGGGTTAGGTTACGGTCGGTTATGCTATATTTGGTTAGTTTATGCTAGATTAGCTATGACTTTTGTGCTCTACACTGCTACTCGTTTGACTTCTTCGCTCTTCTGTTATCTAATATCCTCTACTTTGCTCTTGGGAGGAAATAAATACTGTCCGCGGCGCGTTATGCTCCGATGGGTTACGTTTGGTTATGTTACGTTTGTTTACGATAGGATAGGGTACCTTTGACGTTTGCCCTGTACACTTCTATTCGGCGGATTTCACTGCAGCTCGTTGCTTTCCCATACCCTGCTCGACTCTGGGGAGGCTAGCAACGGCGATCGTGTCATGATAGGTTTAGTCTTGTTACGTTTTGTCATGTTAGGTTTGGTTAGGTTTGGCCAGGGTGGCTTTGACTTTTGTGCTATACTCTGCTATTCATTGAATTCCGGCGCTCTACTGTGCTCTAATATGTCCTGCTTGGCACTGGGAAGCCCAGCAATAATGGTCTCGGCACGTCATGTTGAGTTATGCTACGTTTGGTTATGTTATGCTTTGTCAGGTTAGGATAGGACATCTTCACCTCGTGCGCTATACATAGTTGTTCGGTGGACTTCTGCGCTCTACGGTGCTCCAATATGTTGTGCTTTGCTCTGGGTAGGTCAGAAATTGTGGCACAGACACGTTAGGTTGTACTAAGTTTCGTTTGGCTAAGTTACGTTATGTTACGTTTGGTTAGGATCGCTTTGACTTTTGTGTTATACAATGCTATTCGGTGGACTTCTGGGATCTACTGTGCCCTATTATGACCTGGTTGGCTCCCGGGAGGGCCGTAACTGCGGTCTCGGCACGTTAGCTTGAGTGAGGCTATGTTAGGCTACGTTCAGTTTGTTTGGGTTAGGCTCGGACAGCATTGACTGTCAAGATATACAGTACGATTCAATTGATTTCTGCGTTCTACTCTCCACTAACATTTTCTGTTTCACTCTGGAGAGGCCAGCAATGGTGGTCGCTGGACGTTATTTTGAGTTATGTTAGGTTTGATCATGTTACGATTGGTTAGGTTAGGAGGGGATTGCTTTGACTTTGGCGCTGCAGTCTACTGTTAGGTGGATTTCTACGACCTGCTCAAATATTTTCAGTTTATCTCTGTGAAGGCCAGCAATAGTGGACTCGTCACGTTACGATGTGTCAGGTTACGGTCGGTTAGGTTGTGTCAGGCTATGTTTGGCCAGGATAGCTTTAACTTTTGTGCTGTATACTGCTATTCGGTGGATTTCTCCGCCCTATTGTGCTCTAACACGTCCTGCTTGGCTCTGGGTAGAGCAACAGTAGCTGTCCCGGCACGTTGGGTTGAGTCAGGCTATGTGTGGCTATGGTCTGTTGGTTTGGGTAAGGCTGGTGTAACAACGACTTTTCCGAGAAACACTGAGATTATGTGAACTTCTGTGTTCTGCTCTCCACTAACGTGGTCCGCTTGACTCTGTAAAAGCAAGCAATAGTGGTCAAGGCAAGTTAGGTTGATTTCTTATACGTTAGGTTATGTTACGTTTGGTTAGGTTAGGAGAGGATGGCCTTGATTTTAGTGCTGAAGTCTGCTACTAGGGGGATTTCTGCGCCCTACACTGACCTAACATTTTTGCTTCGCTCTGTGAAGGCCAGCAATATTGGTCTCGGCACGATATGTTTTGTCAGGTTGCGTTCGGTTAGCTTTGGTTTGGCCAAGTTAGGTCAGGACAGCTTTAACTTACGTGATGTACACTTCTATTCGGCGGGTATCTGCGCTCGGCTATGCTGTAGTACTTCCTGCCTGGCTCATGGGTGGCAGCAATAGCTGTTTCGGCACGCAAGGTTGTGCCAGGCTAAGTTTGGTTGTGTCCTGTTTGCTTGGGTTAGGCCCTTGTAGCTGTGACTCAATATACACAGCGATTCCGTGGATTTTTGCGTTCCACTCTCCAGTAATGTGATCTGCTTAACCCTGGGGAGGGCAGCATTAGTGGTTGCGGCACGTTTGGTTGTGTTAGGTTGCGTTTGGTTATGGTACGAACGGATAGGTTAGGAGAGGATAGGTATGACTTTAGTGCTCTAGCCTGCTATTAGGTGGATTTCTGCGCCACACTGTGCACTACTATTCTCTGCTGGGCTATGGGAGTGCCAGCAATAGCGGTCTCGGCACATTACGTGGAGTGAGGTTACGCACGGTTATGTAGGGTTATGATATGTTTGATTAGGGTAGCTTCAACTTTTGTGCCGTACACTGCGTCTCGGTGGATTTCTGCCCTCTACTCTATTCTAGTATGTCCTGAATATCTCAGGGCAGGGCAGCAATAGCGTTGTCGGCAAGTTAGGATGAGTCAGGCTTCGTTTGCTTATGTTCTGTTGGTTTGGGTTAGGACATCATGGCATTGACTTTTCTGATCCACACTGCGGTTCTGTCGGTTTCTGCGCTCCACTCTCCACTAACGAGTTCTCCTAGGCTCTGGCGAGGCCAGTATTTGTGATCGTGGCACGTTAGGTTGTGTTTGGGAACGTTTGGTTATGTTACCATTGGATAGGTTCGGCGAGGATTGCGTTGACTTTAATGCTATAGCCTGCTATTAGTTGAATTTCTGCGCCCAACAGAGCTTCAATATTTTCAGCTCGGCTCTGGGAAGGACAACAATAGTGGACTCGGCACATTGCGTTGTGTCATCTTACGCCTGGTTTGGCTTGCTTGGGCTAGGCTTTGCTATGGCAGATTAATCTTTTGCGCTGTTCACTGCTATTCGGTGTATCTCTGCGCACTACTGTCCTCTAGTATGTCCTGCTTGACTGTGGGGAGAGCAGAAATGATGCACCCGACACGGTAGTTTGAGATAGGCTATGTTTGGCTATGTTCCGTTTGTCTGGGTTGGGCTTACTGTTAGCTCTGACTTTTCTGATATACACTGCGATACCATGGATTTCAACGTTCTACTCTCCAATAATGTGTTC
>NW_016957966.1:0-2354 GCF_001483705.2 Eufriesea mexicana
CCAATCGTGACAAAACCAAACGTAACCTACCGCAACATAACGTACCGCGGCCCCAATTTCTGGTATCTAGAGAGCCAAGCATAATACAATAAAGCTCAGTAGAGCGCAGAAATCCACCGCATTGCAGTGCAAGGCACAGAAGTCGAATATAGCCTAACCTGACCTGACGTAAGCTAACCCAAACAATCGTAGCATAACTCAACATGAAGAGTCGCGCCCACTGCATCCGGCCTCCCCTGAGTCGAACAGAATATAGTGGAGCACAGTGGAGCGCAGGAATTCGCCGGATGTCATAGAATAGCTCAAAAGTCTAAGCCATTCTCTCCTAACATAACCGAGCTTGACACATGCATACGTAGCTTATATAAACCTATCGCTGCGAGCCTACTACTGCTTGCATCGCCACCGAGAGGCAGAAAACATTTGAAAGCAGTAGAGGGCAGAAATCGGTGGATGACGGTGTATAGCACAAAAGGCTGAACTATCCTATCCTAACCTCACCAAACGTGACAAAACCGATCGCAGCATCGCTCTACCTAACGTGCCGAGACCAATATTTGTAGCATCCCCAGAGCGAAGTAGAATATACTAGAGCGCGGCAGTGCGCAGAAATCCATGCAATAGCACTGTAAAGAACAAAAGTCAAAGCAGCCTGTCCTAACCAGGCGAAACGTAACATATCCATACATAACACAACCTAGCATGAAGAGACCGCTATTGCTGATCTCCACAGAGAAAAGCAGAGTGTACTAGATCGGAGTAGTGCGCAGAAATCCTCCGCACTGCAGGTAATAGCGGTGGGTCGAAAAGATCCTACAGTAACCAGACCTAACGTAACCTAAGCGAACGTAGCTTAACTCAACGGAAAGTGCCGCGACCACCGCTGCCGGAAAACACAGAGCCAAGCAGTATACAGTAGAGCAGAGCCGATAGGAGGAACCAGCCGCATAATAGTGTATAGCACGAAAGTCGCAGCCATCCTAACCAAACGTAACATAACGTAACCTAATCGAACGTAGCCTGACTCGACATAACGTGCCTCGACCACTATTGCTGACCTTCCCAGGGACAAGCAGAATATAGTAGATGTTAGTAAAGCGCGCAAATCCTCCGAATAATAGTGTGTGGCAAGAAAACCTGGAGTACCCAAACATAACCTGTCCTAACCTAACGTAACCAAACTTAGCGTAACAAAAAGAACGATTCGCGACCGCTGATGCTGGTATGCCGGGACAAGCAGAATATAATAGATCACAGTAGATCACAGGAATCCACCGAATAACAGGGTACAGCACGAAAGTCAATGCTATTCGGACCAAACTACACACAACCTGTCCTAACCAAACACAACATAACTCAAGCTAACTTGCCGCGACCACGAATGCTCGCCTACCCAGTGCCGTGCTGAATACAGTAGAGCAATATGGAACACAGGAATCAACCGATAAGCAGTGTATAGCACAAGATTCAAGGTGTAACTGACGAAACCTTCCTTACATATCAAAGCGGAACAAAACCTAACGCAAACTGACTTGGCGAGACCACTGTCACTCTCCACACCACAGCCATGCAGAGCACATTAGAGCAAAGTAGGGCGCAGATAATCCAACGAACAGCAGTGTATAGCAGAAATGTCATAGAAATCATAACCAAGCACTCCAAACCTACCCGAACAATACGTAGCATAACTCAACCTGTCGTGCCGAGACCACCATTACTAGCCACCACAGAGCCATGCAGAACATATTAGAGCACAGTAGAACGATGAAATCCACCGAATAGCGGTGAATGGCACAAAAGTCTAAGCTACTCTCTCCTAACGCAACCAAAGCGTTCATATGCAAACGTAGCCTATCTAAAACTAAAGCTCCGAGAACAATATTGCTGTCCTCCCAAGAGCCAAGCAGGAAATATTAGTGCGCAGTGCGGCGCAGATATCGGATGGTAGCAGTTTATAGTAAGGACGCCTGGACTATCACATCCCAACCTCACCTAACGGCACATAACCAACGTGGCATAGCCGAACATAACGTGCCGAGACCACTTTTCCTGACCTGGGCAGAGACAAGCAGTATATTTTAGAGCACTGTTGTGCGCAGAAGTTCACCGCACTGCAGTGAACAGCACAAAGGTCGAAGATACCCTAATATAACCTGACCAAACCTAACCAAACCAAACGTAGCATAACTGAAAATACCTTGCCGTGACCAATGTTGCTGGCATTCCCAGAGCCAAACAGAGTACAGTAGAACAATGCAGAGCGCAGAAGTCCACCGAATAGCAGAGTATGGCACAAAAGTCACAGAAATCCTAACCATGCCTTCGTAACCCATCCTAACGAAACGTAACATATC